>NW_004443968.1:19028757-19133653 GCF_000243295.1 Trichechus manatus latirostris
TTGATTCTCTGTTTGGCTTAGTTTTTCGGATCTTTGTTGTGGAGGGACGGCGTGGTGCTTCTGCTTAGACCGCCATCTTGCCGGAGTCCTCTGTTTGATTTTAAACAGAGAAAATAGAAGGGGTTATAGCCCCTTTTTTCTTTTCTTTCGCTCTCTCTTGTTTCATTTCAAAATTGCTACCAGTGTAGTCAGTGATGGACAATGGAGAGGCATGCTGTAGAGTGTTTTATTACCTAGTTGACAAAACTGCTTTTGAATACTGGTGTTTCTATTCCTTTGACACTATGCACTTTTATAATATGTGTTAATGCTATGTGACAAAATGCTCTGATTCCTAGTGCCAAAGGTTCAATTCAGTGTGTATAACCGAACACACTCACTCGTTTGTGCTCTCTCTCTTTTTTTTTTAATGGTGCTTAAAGAGCCCATCCTTTGCAAATCATCTATGTTGTTCCTTAGGCATTTCATCATTGCTCAGATTGTTGAAGAATGGTGGCTTGTTTCGTGGTTTTTGTATTTGTGTCTAATGCACATTTTAACATGATAGACACAATGCATTGTGTACCTATAATTTTTGGACAAGTCGATCTTTTAGGAGTTGTTTTTCAGATCCTCAATAAAATTTTTCTTTAAATTTCAAAAAAAAAAAAAAACAAGATGAAGTCCCTCAATGAGATGGGTTGACACAGTGGCTGCAACGAAGGGTTCGAGCATGTCAACGATTGTGACAATGACACTGGACCAGGCAGTGTTTCCTTCTGTTGTATAAGGGGCCGCTGTATGTCGGAATCAACTTGACAGCACCTAACAACAACATCTATAGTTACCTCTTGGTAACAATTTTTAGATCCTACTATTTTCTACTTGTTAAAATCCTTCCTTTACTTCTCCTCTCTGCCAGCACCGTGAAGAAACTGCCAAGGAGGAAGACATGAACAAAACGCAGCATCTCTCTTTCCCAGTTCTTCATCTAAGATCTCATTTGTCTTATTGCCCCAAGAGCAAAAATTAAGAAAAAGGTGCAGTTAATGTCTTTAGGAGATAAGAACTGCTGAAATGGTGTTATATGAAATCTTGGAAGACTGTTTTTTCTTCTTCACTCACAAAGACAGAAGTGAATAAGCTTTTTACTATTTGTTTTTCCTGAAATAGGGAATTGCTATTTCACTTACATTTACATCAGCTCAAATTTACTAATTTTTTAGAAATCTCCTAGCAACTGTTTTGTTTTTGTTTTTTTTGTGTGTGTGTTTTTACAAACTACTTCAGAAAGAGACCACTTTAAAGTGCCGATAATTATTAGAATTGAATATTCGAGTAGTAAATTAAACTAAGCTCTGAGAATAATGAGTTTTGTAAGGCATTTTTTTTGTTACCACAGTAAAAGTGAAAATAAAGGAAGTTACTAAAAGATTATTTGCTCTAAATCTCTAATACTATGTATTTAATTTAATATTTGTGTTTTCAAAGTGTGATCTTCAGGTTTACACTTCCATTAATTTCTGAATCTGTGTTTTGATTCATGAACTTTATAAGCAAGGCAGTGATAAAAAGAATCCAGGGCCTTGAATGGAACTTTGCCATAAACCTGGAGTATTCTACAGTGGAACATTTGCATCTCGGGGGAAATCATCTTACAGCAAGTAATATCAACCTCACGAGCTTCAAGAAACTATTTCTACAGTCTCAAGGACAGTAGACTTAGACACAGTCTACTGCGTTCCAGTAGTTACTCAACAAGCCATCGCAAATTTTTTTGTTAACAATCAGCTCTCAGAGTTTAGGTAAAGACCCACTTGCCTGAAATAATGAAAAAAAAAATTGTGCTGTAATCATATGAACCACACAGTAAGAGGAATCACTTGTATATGCTACCTACTCTTGTTATGTTCATTCTGGTCATACTCATGCTTGGCACAGAGAGAGAGAGAGAGAGAGAGCACAAAACAGGATATTTTGAACCTGAAGTGGGGAAAACAAGACTCATTGCCAGTGAGTCAATTCTGACTCATAGCAACCGTGTAAGACAGAATAGAACTGCCCCCATAGGGTTTCCGAGGCTGTAAATCTTTATTGAAGAAGACTGCCACATCTTTCTCCCTCAGAGCACCTGGTGGGTTCAAACTGCCAATCTTTCCATTAGCAAGTGAGCGCTTGATCATTGCACCACCAGGGCTCCTTGAAGTAGGGAAGCTAAAGATTAAATGTTTAGTACATTGTATGTAGGCTCATTATTCTGTTACTTTCAAATTTGGGATGCTATTTTTCAGTTGCTGAAGATCATTCAGAAGCAGCTGCAGCAGTACAGGGAACTGCCAGAAATTCAAGCTGGATTCAGAAGAGGACTTGGAACCAGGGATACCATTGCTGATGTCAGATAGGTCTTGACTGAAAGCAGAGAACGCCAGAAAGATGTTTACCTGCGTTTTATTGATTATGCAAAGGTATTTGACTGTGTGGATCATAACAAATTATGAGTAACATTATGAAGAATGGGAATTCCAGAAGACTTAATTGTGCTCATGAGGAACGTGTACATAGACCAAGAAGTAGTTGTTCAAACAGAACAAGGAGATTCTGTGTGGTTTAAAACCAGGAAAGGTATGCATCAGGGTTGTATCCTTATCCTTTCACCATACTTGTTCAATCCATATGCTGAGCAAATAATCCGAGAAGCTGGACTATATGGAGAAGAACGTGGCATCAGGATTGGAGGAAGACTCATTAACAGCCTGTAATATGAAGATGATACAACCTTGTTTGCTGAAGGTGAAGAAGACTTGAAGCACTTACTGATGAAGATCAAAGGCTACAGCCTTCAATATGGATTACACTTTAACATAAAGAAAACAAAAATCCTCACAATTGGACCAGTATGTAACATCATGACAAATGGAGAAAAGATTAACGTTGTCAAGGATTTCATTTTACTTGGATCTACAATCAATGCCCATGGAAGCAGCAATCGAGAAATCAAACAATGCTTTGCACTGGCAAATCTGCTGCAAAAGACCTCTTTAAAGTGTTAATAAGCAAGTATGTCACTTTTAGGACTAAGGTGTGCCTGACCCAAGCCATGATATTTTCAATCGCCTCATATGCATGCAAAAGCTTGATGATAAATAAAGAAGATTGAAGAAGAATTGATGCCTTTGAATTATGGTGCTGGTGAAGAATATTGAATATACCATGAACTTCCAGAAGAGTGAACAAATCTTTCCTGCCAGAATGCTCCTTAGAAGCAAGGATGGCAAGACTTCATCTCCCATACTTTGGACATGTTATTAGGAGGGACCACTCCTTGGAGAAGGACATCATACTTAGTAGAGGGTCAGCAAAAAAGAGGAAGATCTCAATGAGATGAATTGACACAGTGACTGCAACAGTGGGATCAAGCGTAACGACAATTGTGAGGATGGTGCAGGACCAGGCAGTGTTTCGTTCTGTTGTACGTAGGGTTGCTAAGAGTCAGATCCAACTCGATGGCACCTAACAACAACAATAACATTGTTCAATTGGCTGCTAACCAAAAGGTCGACAGTTCAAATCCAACAACTGCTCCTTGGAAGCCCTATGGGACAATTCTATTCTGTCCTATAGGGTTGCTATGAGTCAGAATTGACTCAGTGGCAACGGATCTATTGTTCACTAGTTCACCCAATAGGGCAATAAATCTCTGCCTGGAGACAATATAAATTTCTAATTTTGTTGTTTTGTTTCTTTATGTTCATAACTTCGTCCTAGATTGTCAGAGCATTAGTCTTGGAATCAAAAATTCTGCCTTGCCACTGTAAATCTTTAACATCACTGAACCTCAGTTTCCTTATCTGTAAAATATAGAGTATAATGCCTGATTATGACTTTATATTGAGGATTAATTGAAAGTAAGTACACACAGCATCTATTCCAGTGCCATGCATGTTGCCGGAGCTCAGTAAATGATGATTGTGGTGGTGATTATTAGGATCAACTAGGAAGCCATAGGAAAAATACTTTGTGCAGTAACTGACACAGAATTAAAGCTCAGTATATGCCATGCATTATTATTAGAGTATATGCAATGCGTTATTATCTGAGTCCCTGGGTTGTGCAAAGAGTTTAGCCCTTGACTACTAACCTAAAGGCTGGCTGTTCGAACTCACCCAGAGGCTCCTTGGAAGCCTGGCAATCTGCTTCTGAAAAGTCACAGGCTTGAAAACCCTATGGAGCACGGTTCTACCCTGACATACATGTGGTCACCATGAGTCGAAATCGACTTGACGGCAATGGGATGGGGGCATTGGAGGTTTAGTGACAGAATTCTCACCTTCCATGCGGGAAACTAATTTCTGTTCCAGCCAACGCACCTCATGCGCAGCCACCACCCATCTGTCAGTGGAGGCTTGCATGTTGCTATGATGCAGAATAGGTTTCAGCAGACCTTCTAGACTAGGATGGACTAGGAAGAAAAGCCCAGTGACTTAATTCTGAAAATCAGATGATGAAAAACCTATGGATCACAACAGTCTGATCTGTAACTTATCATGGGGATGGCACAGGACCTGGCAGTATTTCATTCCACTGTGTATGGGGTCACCATGAGTTGGGAGCTGACTCAACAGTAACTATCAACAACATCATTAGAGGGTGCATTACATATATTCCAGAGTCAAAGATCTTCCTGTTCAAGTTATTTAAGTTGTACTCACAGGGTACACCACATACAAAACTATGTGCTAGCAATCATTGGTCTTTTATGAAGGGGAAAAAATAAGTAGCTCTACTTTCCCACCCTGCCATTTCTCCACTGGCTATATACAGTTTGGTGTCATGTTCACATGCAGATAAGTAGACCCAGGGCTACGTCTCTCACTATAAAGACGGGGATAACAGTATGGACTAAGGCAAGTGTCTTAGTTATCTAAACCATAAAAACCCATTGCAGTCCAGTCAATTCCGACTCATAGCAACCCTATAGGACAGAGTTGAACTGCCCCATGTGGTTTCCAAGCAGCTGCTGGTAGATTCAAACTGCTGACCTTTTGGTTAGCAGCTGACCACTTAACCACTGGACCACTAGGGCTCCCTTAGTTATCTAGTGCTGCTATAACAGAAATACCACAAGTGGGTGGCTTTAACAAACAGAAATTTGTTTTCACAGTTTGTTGTTGTTAGGTGCTGTCGAGTCAGTTCTGACTCATAGCAACCCTATGTACTACAGATTATGTGATTTCTAGTTGTAAATTTATTTTGGCATTTTGTTCCTGTATTATTTTCCTGAACTATTCCATTTTTTTGGTCTGTATTTTCCATGAATTTGTCTATTTTTTCCTCATTTTTATCTGCTTTTTGCTTCAAGTCTTGGGTAGATCTGAATATTAGAGATTTGAATTCCCTATCAAGTAGTTCTAGTGCCTTTTCTTCTACTGGAAAGTCATCTGATGTTTTATTTTCGATGCCTATTGGAACCATCCTGTTCTGTTTTTTTATGTTTTGATATTGTCTGCTGTCTTTGGGACATTCAGTAGTTATTTTCTTCGTTTATTGATTGTAGATTTGTTTGTTTCATCCTACTTTTCATTTTATTTGGTTATGTCTGAGCAGGCAGGCTGTGCATTCTTTGTGGACACGATATTTTTCACCTCCTTGTCCAATGGGCAGGGCCAGTCACTCAGCTATGGTGCATCAGGGCAGGTCCAGCTGAAGGGGAGGGGCTAGAATAGGTTGTTCAAGACACGTACTGGAGCCGAGAAGGTGAGCTGTGGGTCAGTGCAGGGTAGGTTCCTGTAGGCCATGCCTGTGCTGCCCAGGAATACAATGTTCAACACACAGTGCAGGTAGGCAGAAGGGAGGGGGAGGTTGTGATGTGTGAAGCTAGATTGGGTATGAAAAAGAAGAGAGAGAAACAGGAGCAAAAAAAAAGTGCTGAGAGAGCCTGCTGTTGGAGTGCAGAGACAAGAAACCAAGAAATGAAGAAACACTAAAAGGAAAAAATAATATAAATAAATTAAAATTAAAAAAAAAAAACAGAGATTCCACTAGCGTGACTCCACAGACTGGGTAAACAGCTCCGAAGCCACGCAGTACTGCCCAGCTAGAAGCAGTGGAGATGATACACAGTGCCAGGTATTCAGGAGGCAGGAAAAGAAGGTAAGTAGAAAGAAACAAGAAACCAAGAAATGAAGAAAAATTAAAAGGAAAAATAAAGAGAAAGCAAACAAAAAGAAAGAAAAAGAAAAAAAAAAAAGCCCCCAGGGATCCCACCATCGTGGTGGTGCAGACTGGGGAAGCAGTTCCCCAGTTGAGCAGCACTTCAAAGCCTGCCAAGAAGAAGCAAAGATGGCACACAGAGTCAGATGTTCAAGAGAAAGGAGGGGGAGGAGGTGAGAGGCAGGGAAGAAACCAAAAGAGGCTGAAGAAAGCAACACCAGCAACAAAGAAACGGCAATGAAGAAGCTGACCTGTGTGTGCGGGGTGAATCTGCGGCACGGAACTGGTGCCTCCCATGCCGCTGTTGCAGCCCGCCAGGAAGCAGTGAATTGGCCCTCCAGAAAGCCGGGAATTGACCCACTGGGAAGCTGAGGATTGGCCAGCTGGCAAGCAGCGAGCAGGGCGAGGCAGGGTGGGGGTAGGAAGTGTGTCTTGCTGGTTACTGCATGCTCTGTCTCCTGCTGGGAGCTCCATGAATCTGCTTTCCCGTACTCCCTGTCCACCAATCTCCGACAGCAGTCCAAGATGGTAGATCCATGCTACATTAGCTGTTAGGGGACCTCCACTCATAACTCTGTGCACTCTCTATTCTCTGTTAGTTTCTTACTCCATTTGGTGCTTGGTTGAGCTCTTTATCTCTTCATTTGACGCTTAAGATTCCAGGATTGAAGTTTGTCTCTGTTTTACTTAGTTTTTCGGATCTTTGCAGTGGAGGGACGGCATGGTGCTTCTGTCTATAGCCTCATGTTGGCTCCACCTCTGCTTTTCAACACTTTAAAGAGGTCTTTTGCAGCACATTTGCCCAATGCAAGGCATCTTTTGATTTCTTGACTGCTGCTTCCATGAGTGTTGATTATGGAGCCAAGTAAAATGAAATTCTTGAAAACTTCCATCTTTTCTCCATTTATCATGATGTTGCATATTGGTGCACTTACGAGGATTTTTGTTTTCTTTATGTGGAGGTGTAACTCACACTGAAGGCTGTGGTCTTTGATCATCATCAGTAAGTGCTTCAAGTTTTCTTCACTTTCAGCAAGTAAGCTTGTGTCACCTGCATGTTGCAGGTTGTTAATGAGTCTTCCTCCAATACTGATGCCCCCTTCTTCTTCATATAGTCCAGCTTCTCAGATGATTTGCACAGCATACAGATTGAATAAGTATGGTGAAAGGATACAACCCTCATGCACACCTTTCCTGACTTTAAATACGCAGTATCCCCTTGTTCTGTTCAAACAACTTTCACCTGATCTATGTACAGGTTCCTCATAAGCACCATTAAGTGTTCTGGAATTTCCATTCTTCGCAATGTTATCCATAATTTGTTATGACCCACACAGTCAAACGCCTTTGCATAGTCAATAAAAGACAAGTAAACATCTTTCTGGTCTTCTCTGTTTTCAGCCAGGATCCATCTGACATCAGCAATGATATCCCTGGTTCCAAGTCCTCTTCTGAATATGGCCTGAATTTCTGGCAGTTCCCTGTCAATATACTGCTGCAGCTGCTTTTGAATGATCTTCAGTAAAATTTTACTTGCATGTGATATTAATAATATTGTTTGATAATTTCTGCATTCAGTTGGATCACTTTTCCTGGAAATAGGTATAAATATGGATCTCTTGCAGTCAGTTGGCCAGGTAGCTGTCTTCCAAATTTCTTGGCACTGCATCCGTTTGTTGACATATCTCAATTGATATTCCCTCAACTCCTGGAGCCCTTGTTTTTCGCCAGTGCCTTCAGTGCAGCTTGGACTTCTTCCTTCAGTACCATTGGTTCCTGATCATATGCTACCTCCTGAAATGGTTGAATGTTGACCAATTCTTTTTGGTATAATGACTCTGTGTATTCCTTCCATCTTCTTGTGATGCTTCTTGCGTCATTTAATATTTTCCCCATAGAATCTTTCACTATTGCAACTCGAGGCTTGAATTTTTCTGCAGTTCTTTCAGCTTGAGAAATGCTGAGCGTGTTCTTCCCTTTTGGTTTTCTATCTCCAGGTCCTTGCACATGTCACTATAATACTTTACTTTGTCTTCTCGAGCCACCCTTTGAAATCTTGTGTTCAGCTCTTTTACTTCATTTCTTCCTTTTGCTTTAGCTACTCAGTCTTCAAGAGAAAGTTTCAGAGCCTCTTCTGACATCCATTTTTGTCTTTTCTTTCTTTCCTGTCTTGTTACTGACCTCTTGCTTTCTTCATGTATGATGTCTTTGATGTCATTCCACAACTCATCTGATCTTCAGTCATTAGTGTTCAATGCATCAAATCTATTCTTGAAATAGTCTCTAAATTCAGGTAGGTTATACTCAAGGTTGTACTTTGGCTCTCACGGGCTTCTAATTTTCTTCAGTTTCAACTTGAACTTGCATATGAGCAATTGATGGTCTGTTCTGCAGTTGGCCCCTGGCTTTGTTCTGACTGATGATACTGAGCTGTTCCATCGTCTCTTTCCATAGATGTAGTTGATTTGATTCCTATGTATTCCATCTGGTGTGGTCCACGTGTATAGTTGCCTTTTATGTTGGTGAAAAAAGGTATTTGCAATGAAGAAGTTGTTGGTCTTGCAGAATTCTACCATGTGATCTCCAGCATCTTTTCTGTTACCAAGGCCATGTTTTCCAACTACCGAGCCTTCTTTGTTTCCCACTTTCGCACTCCAAGCATAAGTAATTATCAGTGCATCCTGATTGCATGTTTGATCAATTCAGACTGCAGAAGTAGGTAAAAATCTTCAATTTCTTCATCTTTAGCCTTAGTGGTTGGCGAGTAAATTTGAAAAATAGTTGCATTAACTGGTTTTCCTTGTAGGCATATGGATATTATCCTATCAGTGACAGTGTTATACTTCAGGATAGATCTTGAAATGTTCTTTTTGACAATGAATGCAATGCCATTCCTCTTCAAGTTGTCATTACCGGCATAGTAGACCATATGCTTGTCTGATTCAAAATGGCCAATTCCAGTCCATTTCAGCTCACTAATGCCGAGGATATCGATGTTTATGCGTTCCATTTCATTTTTGATGATTTTCAATTTTCTTAGATTCATACTTTGTACATTCCATGTTCCAATTATTAACGGATGTTTGTAGCTGTTTCTTCTAATTTTGAGTTGTGCCACATGAGCAAATGAAGATCTTGAAAGCTTGACTCTATCCATGTCATTAAGATCGACTCTACTTTGAGGAGACAGCTCTTTCCCAGTCTTCTGAGTGTCTTCCAACCTGGGGGGCTCATCTTCTGGCACTATATCAGACAATGTTCTGCTGCTATTCATAAGGTTTTCACTGGCTAATTCCTTTCAGAAGTAGACTGCCAGGTCTTTCTTCCTAGTCTGTCTTAGTCTGGAAGCTCAGCTGAAACGTGTCCACCATGGGTGTCCCTACTGGTGTCTGAATACCAGTGGCATAGCTTCCAGCATCACAGCAACACACAAGTCCTCACAGTATGACACACAGACAGACATGTGGGGGTTCTCACAGTTTAGGAGGCTAGAAGTCTGAATTCAGACCACTGGCTCAAGGGGAAGTCTTTCTCTCTCTATTGCTTCTGGGGGAAGGTCCCCAGCTCTTGTGAGCTCTTGTCCTTCATTTCCTTGGTGATTTCCATGTGGCTTGGCATCTATCTTCACACATTTCTGCTTGCTTCTGTGCCTAATCTGCTCTTTTCATACCTCAAAGGTAATTGGCTTAAAACGCACCCTACACTGATACTTTGGACATGTTATCAGGAGGGACCAGTCCCTGGAGAAGGACATCATGCTTGGTAAAGTAGAGGGTGAACAAAAAAGAAGAAGACCCTCAATGAGATGGATTGACACAGTGGCTGCAACAATGGGCTCAAGCATAACAACGATTATGAGGAGGGTGCAGGACAGGGCAGTGTTTCTTTCTGTTATTCATGTGGTCACTATAAGTCAGAACCGACTGGATGGCACCTAACAACAACAACAACACACTGATATGGCCTTTTAACATAACAAAGAAAACCTATTCCCAAGTGGGATTATAACCACAGATATAGGGATTAGGATTTACAACACATATTTTGGGGGACACAATTCAATCCACAGCAGCAAGGTTGAGAAACAGTCCAGTAGATCAAAGCCAAGAGAGGAAGGCAAGGTAAAGGGGAATTGGAAAGAGCTCAGATTAGAGAAGGGCATCAGGATTCCCACCCAGTGTCACAGCACATTGGGAATTAGATCTTCCAAAAGTTTGTGTGAGTCTGTGTGATTATCCCTGTTGTTATGACACCCTGGTGTGGTCCATGTGTATAGTTGCCGTTTATGTTGGTGACATAAACGTTGTTATGGGGAGAGGAGTGTGCGTAGCCTGGAGTAGAATATGCCTACAAGTATGTTTTTTGAAGGCAGTGAGCCCTAGTATATCTTTTGAACAGGGTGAAATAGCCAAAAGAATGAGGAATTCATTGGAGAATTTATGGTAGGAAGGGCCCAATTGTTGGTCAGCTATTCTCCATGGGTTTCTCTGATTTCTGCACATCTTACAAAAAGTGAACAGATTGAAGAGAGTTTAAATTATTGAGTTTTAGCAAGTTAAGTATGCAGAAACACAATACTAGAGATTTGATGTTAAGTATTTGATGAAGATGATGAAAAAGTACCTAATTTTAAGAAAAAAATTATTTTTTCTGGGAATAGTGCTTGCAATTCATCTCAAAATATATAATATGAATAGTTAAAATAGAGAACAATTTACTTTAAGAGTAAAGGAAAAGCAATGAAGTTTTTGGTAGTGAATAATATATTTGAAATTACGGTAAAAGATTCATCAGCTAATTGTCAGAGTTCAGACAAAAATAGAAACATTTAGCATGAGCTAGGGAGAAGTGAAGAAATTATGGTGAATAATGATCTTTAAAATGAGGAGATTAAATTTGGAATTCCATAAAGACAGTTGTTAACTGAGCATGAAAGAAGGTTCTCCTAGATGTGGAACATTGTGATTATTCTGCTATTTGGGGTCTAAAGCTTAGGACAGAAATTCTGCCCCTACAGAGACTGCGTAATTGCTTTTAAGTTTTTTTTTTGTTTTTTTTTTTTTTTGCTGTTTTTGTGTTTGTTTTGTTGCATGAGCCCATCGTCTCTTCTTTACTTTAATTCCCTAGAATCTTATTATCCAATCCATTTGAAGTGTTTGCTTTAGAAGTCCATGTTAATGAGGCAAAAGATATCTACATGTCAAGCTAAATATAGCTGAATTTCAGAGCAAAGCAGACACTGATTCAACAACATTGTCAGAGAGCCTTGCTCCTGAAATGTCAAAGAGCAGACATTAAGTGACATTTTATAAAAAGGAAAAATACATGCAGGTTACCAGGAGTTTAAAACTTGCCTCAAGGAAAAAAATTAATCATTAAATTTATGTATTGAATTAACAGATCATACTTAAAGCATGGTTTTCAGGGGTGTGGTTTAATTCAAATGCTGTGGTTTTAATACATCAAAATTTTCTGTCTCAGAAACATCTATCTTGCTCTGGAAAAATATCCTCACATTACTATAAAGGCTCTGACCAATCAGCATTACTTTCTGATGGATCACCTTTCTTTGGAATGGGCACAAATATGGATCTTTTCCAGTTTGTTAGCCAGGTAGCCGTCTTCCAATTTTTTTTACATCCTCAAGTGAGTGCTTCCAGCATTACATCCATTTGTTTAAACATCTCAATCGGTATTCAGTCAATTCCTGGAGCCTTGCTTTTTGACAATGCTGTCAGTTCAGCTTGGACTTCTTCCTTCAATACCGTTGGTTCTTGATCATGTGCTACCTGCTTAAATGGCTGAACGTCAATCAGTTCTTTTTGGTACAGTGATTCTGTGTATTCCTTTTATCTTCTTTTGATGCTTCCTGTATTGTTCAACAATTTTCCCCATAGAATCCTTCAATATTGCAACTCGAGGCTTGAATTTTTTCTTCAGTTCTTTCAGCTTGAGAAATGTTGAGCATGTTCTTCCCTTTTGGTTTTTGAACTCCAAAATAATAAAAATAATTAAAAAGTAATAATAATTTTATTATTATTATTATTTGCATTTACTGGAGATGATAACTAACAGGGGCAGGGTCTCTATGATTCATATATTGAATGGCCCTGAAGATTTTGGAACTGTAAGCAATCATGATTTATCACTAATGCAGATTTCTTTTCTTCGTCTGGTAACTGAATCCTTTCTTATCAGGAATTGCTCTTCTCCCAGTTAATGTATTTCTAATAATGTGCAATTCTTACCAATCCAGGTTGCCCAAGTAATTCTCCTGGAATTCATGATTACCCCAGGGGTAGGCATAGACCCCAGCAGAGTCTATCAGTTCTTCTCTGGAGATTAACATGAACCCTGGATGAAAGGAACTCTCCTTCTCAGACTGGAAGCTTGAAAGATTATGTAACTCTATATGCATTGGCACATCAATGCCACACAGATAGAACCCATCTGATGCCAATATAGACAAAAGCAGAGTTGACGGATGGAGAGAGAAAAAGAAAATGATTTCCTGGATAGCGTCACGCCACAAAGCAGCACTAAGCATCAGCATTATCAGTTATATCACCAATAAATTTCCTTTTCTTCTCAAGCCAATTTATTTGCATTTCTAACTCTAGCAACCAAAAGACAACAACACAGATAATCTAGAATATGGAAACTTTGATCAAGACAACTGAATTGACAAGTTCTCTGCACATTTTATTTGTGGCAGTCCATTTCATATGTCTTGTTAAACATTTAAGTAGGGAGAGATACTACAGTGAAACCTGTGACAGCTGGAACTCAACAGGACTGCCTTGTTTTTCCAGGTCTCACAAGTTTTCAGCATTTGAGAGGGTGTAGTCTTACCACTTTTCTAACGCTCGTTTTAATGGAAAACACTTGAGTTTTCCTTCTCTGACAGGTTTTCACTTTACAGCAAAAGGATTCCAGCTTTCACAGGTTTTGCTGTATATATGTTTACTTAAAGGGTCTCTGGAGAATTCAACAAATAAAAATTTCTGTCCTTAATTAGAATCATCTGTGTTTAGGAAACTCATTATGAATTATGATGTTTTTTTTCAGGTACCATGTGAGGAAACAGACAAAGTGATTTCATTAAGGGTATGGACTTTAGAGCCCAGCCACAAGGCTTTGCACTTCCTTGCTATGGTGACCTGAAGCAAGTCACTTAACTTCTTTGTGCCTCAGTTTCCTCATCTATAAAATGGAAATAATAATTGTTCCCACCTCATAGGGCCTTTGTGAGGATTAAATGGGGTAATATACATAAGAGGCTTAGAGCAGTGTCAGGCACACAGTAAACACATAAATGTTTAAAAGAAAACATACAGTGCTAATTTTTAAGTTGTAGTATAGAACTGCAAAATACATTTTATTAAATAAACAAGTTATAAGAATAATCTTTATAAAATTGTTACGGTCACTAACCACATTTTTGTTAAGTTTGGCATTTTGGATTAACGAAGTTCATATCACTGTTTCTAGCTCTTTGAATTATAAACTATTTTGTATACATTTTTCGTAGGTACTTAGGGATTTAAGAAAAAGTAATTTCCAAATGTCCATACTTAATCAGAATCATTTGACAACTAAATTGCTTTCTAAGAACTTTATTTAGGGAAGACTGCAGGGAAAACTAATTTAATTAAGAGCTAGAAGTCAGTGGAGAGAATTATACTGACTCTTCTGTAGTGAACCCTGACATGGGAAAATGACTTGGCAGGTGCTTGTCCAATTTTTAACAGTAAAATCAATGGTAGGAAATGAGCTACTCACCAAGCTCAGTAAGAAAACAGATTTTGTCCATGGGATCCATAAATTGTATTTGTAGGTGAACTGTAATTTTCAAAGTTGCAGACCAATTTACCAGTTTTAGAATTTGCTAAAATTGAAGTAAAAAGATTAAGCACTTAGAAGAAGAGACAGAAAATTGCATTGCCCCTTGCCAAGTTAGAGATTTTGATTAAATCATATAACCTCTCCGAGTCTCAGGTCATTATTTATAAAATAAATATAATGCCTGTCCTACTTAACTCACAAGATTGCTGCATGGTTCGAGAGTAATTATTTTTATCAAAACCTTCTTAAAGTTATGTGATGTAATTACAAGCAGTCTGTTCTAAATGACTTAGTATCTTCCAGGCATTTTGTGCCAAAAGTATAAATATATAAATAGTGCTAAGTTTCACATCCATGCTGCCAGGTACACATTATTATTTCTGTTTTACAACGAGTGAACTGAGGCTTAGAAATGATAAATAACTAGCCATAAATAATCCAGAGGGCAGGTTATGGAGTCCAGATGAAACCCAGGTTGGTCTGTCATAAAAATTGTTTAATACTGCCTAACCCTTCTGGGTTTTATCAAGTGTCCAACCTCATTTTCCCTAGGCCTCGCCTTTGATTCCGTTCAGGTCTCTGGAGGTCAGTTAAGTGCTGATTTTGATTCCTTGAGAGTGTCTTGCCTCAAGCGACTGCCCCAGGGCCTTTCTAATGCTGTGCTCTGGGAGTCTTGCAGGAGCCCATTCAGCACGCACCCAAGGGCAGTTGGGGAGCAATACCACGGATAATCCTCAGTTAA
This sequence comes from Trichechus manatus latirostris, assembly GCF_000243295.1. Lineage (NCBI taxonomy): Eukaryota > Metazoa > Chordata > Mammalia > Sirenia > Trichechidae > Trichechus > Trichechus manatus. The sequence goes on from NW_004443968.1 coordinate 19,043,534, forward strand.
GCACTGGGCTGCTAACCAAAATGTTGGTGGTTTGAACCTACAAAGACTACAGCCTAGAAAACCCTATGGGGCAGTTCTACTCTGTTACATGGGGTTTATATATACGAGTTGGAATCGACTCTACTATACGTAACAACCCACAATCAATAGAGGATGAGAGCCTGTGGGCAAATGCTTCTTCCTGTCCCCGCTCAGGTGGATAATTCTAGGAGGCATACTACACCCTCCTCAAATGTCCCAGGGGTAGACATTGCCTACAATAGTGACTAACTCAGTAACTCACCTTTGTCTTGGCTTCTCCTCCTTTACTATTTAACTTCACCTTACTCCATTTTTCTGGGACCACTTCCCAAATAGCCTACTGACACACAAGTCCTTTCTTTCAGGCTCTGTTTTCTGGAAGATCACAGATTAAGACATGGACTTATCTGAAGAATTGTAAGTAACCAAGTTGCAACCAAATTAAGCACTTTTAATATCAAGCACAAATAAAGGAAACCCAACTTATTGCTGTCGAGTCGATTCCAATTCACAACAACCCTACAGGACAGTAAAACTGCCCCATACGGTTTCCAAGGCTGTGGAATTGACAAGACAGCAACAGGGTGGGCTTTTTGGTTTTGGTTAATCCTTATGGAACCAGACAGCCTCATCTTTCTCCCACAGAGCTGCTGGTGGGTTCCAGCCGCAGACCTTTTGATTAACAGCCAGATGCTTAACCACTACACCACGAGGGCTCCTTAAACAAAGGAAAGAGCTTCATTATTTTAGGTGATGTGGACAAAAAAGTAAAGACAAGAATGGCAGACAGCACTCAAAACTTAGGAAAAAATGGGGGGGAATAATGATGAATACTATGTTTACGGGCCTCTCAGGCAAAAACCAGTGTGCATTGGGCTTTCGTAACTATTGTTTAGCTTGTTTTTACAAGAATAATCTGCTGGCATACAAATAGGGTCTCAAAGCATAATTAGACCAAGCAAGATATTTCCTATCCCAGACCCACCTCTGGACTCAAGTAGTGCTCTCCTTGCCACATAGTCAGCCCCCAGATCCTGCCTCTTATGGACCATCTCCTCTAAGGCCAATATAGCACAAAGAGAGGGAGGGAGCAATAGTTCGAAGCAACTGTTATTTCTCTTTGGCTCATTTAAGATCCAGTTAAAGAAAGCAGGTCTAATTATCATTGGTCCATTTGAATCACTCAGAGGAAAAAAAAAGTTTACTAAGATAAGAAAGCAAGGAGCCCTGGTGGCTCAATATTTAAGCACTTGGCCGCTAACTAAAAGGTCGGCACTTCAAACCCACCCAGAGGCTCCGAGGGAGAATAGACCTGGCGATCTGCTTCTGTAAAGATTACAGCCTAGAAAACCCTATGGGGCAGTTCTACTCTGTCATATTGGGTTGCTATGACTCAGAATCAACTCGACGGCACACCACCACAACAAGATTAGAAATCAAACTATTTCTCTAACTAGGTTATTCTGACCAATACAGGGTTAACTCGAGTCTATCGTACATTTGAAGTCCCGGATACTTAAGTTTTTGAATTCTGAACATCTCCACATCACTTTCTTTTCTATTTTCCAGGGGAAAAAAGTTAACAATGCCATAAACCAAAAAATCAAACCCGCTGTCATCGAGTCAATTCCATACATAGGAATATTCCTACACTTGCTTTACTTTTCGTATTCCGGTCTCCAAGGTTAAATAATCACAAAAGCAACCCTAAGAAATATTCCATAAAATACAATACCAACTTTTTTATACTGTTTAAAATTAATATGAGAGCAAGGATTTCTGGGGACTCAGTATTAAGGTGCTTGCTACTAAATATCACTAAAATCACTTATTGAAATATAATTAGCATGTATACTTAATCTCCCTGAACATCAGTATTTTCATTTATAAAACTTGGATAATAAGATCTACTTCACACAATGAAGACAAAGTGAGAAATCTTTATGAACCTCCTATTCCAATGTTTGATTTATTCCAGTTACTGAAAAAAATATAATAAATATTAATTCCTTTCTTTAATATGTAGAAACAAGCCCTTAGTTACTCCTAATTCTACCAATGTGCTTATTACTAAAATTAAATAATAATAGCTGCCACTTAATATTTGTTATTTGTCAGGCATTGTGCTAAGCACTTTTCATGTTCTTTGTCATTTAATCCTATACTGTATGAACTAGGTACACACATTATTCCTATTTTACAGATAAAGAAGAAACTTAATACCTAATTTATTAAGGTCACAAAGCTAGCAGAATTCAAACTAGCTCTAACACAAAAGCCCAAGCTCTTAACTACATGAATATGTATAAATACTAAGTTGTTAGTTGGTGTCTTAGTTATCTAGTGCTGCTATAACATAAATACCATTAGTGGATAGCATTAAAAAAACAAATTTATTCTCTCACAGTTTAGGAAGCTAGAAGTTCAAATTCATGGCACCAACTCTAGGGGAAGGACTTCTCTCTCTGTTAGCTCTGAGGGAAGGTACTTGTCTCCTTTCAATATCTGTGGACCGGCGTCCCTTGCAGATCTCCACGTGACTTGGCCTCAGTCTTCCCCTGGGTCTACCAGTTCTTAGCACAGGGACTCCAGGTCCAAAGGACACGCTCCACTCTTGGCTCTTCTTTCTTGATGGTACTGAGGTCCTCTTCTCTCTGCTGGCTGTTCTCTCCTTCTATCTCTTGTAAGATAAAAGGTGATGCAGGCCACACCTCATGGAAACTCCCCTTACATCAGATCAGGGCTGTGACCTTAGTAAGGGTGTTTTATCCCACTCTAATCCTCATTAACATGACCTAATCCTGCCTCATTAACGTAACAGACAGCTCACTCCCAAAACGGACCATAACCACAGGCATAGAGGCTAGCATTTACAACACTTCACAAAATGGAGGACAAACACAATACTGGGAATCATGGCCTAGCCAAGTTGATACATATTTTGGGGGGACACAAGTCAATCCATGACAGTTGGTAAAAGATTTAACAAAAATTCTAATAAAAAATAACCCAGTGATAACCATTAGAAGAGAGTCCTAATAATATGAGCTAGAAAGGCCTATCAAATTAACCAGAAAGTCTGTTCTTTAATAAATACTGATTCTGAATAGGCTTAATCAGTGTAAACATTTCATCCATTAGAAGTATCACAAAACTTTAAGCTCAAAATTAAGCAAATACTTCTGGCAGATAAACAAGAGCAAATGTAGACCTGGAGGGACAGTAAATATAGTCTTGACAACTAGGGTGTTCTCAAATATGTTAACGCAATGTTTAATCCCTGGGTGGTGCAAACAGTTTAACGTGTTCTGCTGCTAACTAAAAGAAGGAAAATTTGAGTTCACCCAGAAGCACTTCAGAAGAAAGTCTTGGTGATCTACTTCCGAAAAATCAGCCACTGAAAACTCTATGGAGCATAGTTCTACTCTGACACACCTGGGGTCACCATGAGTCAGAATTGACTTGAGAGCAACTGGTTTTCTTTTAGTGGTTTAACCTTATCACCACCACACAGCAATAAGCCTCTTTTAACAAGAAATTCTCAGAGATGTCATTTACCTATTTCTTTGGTTTTATTTTTGCTTTTTTTTAGTCATGCTGGAATATTATGTCATTTTTCTAAGTGATATACAACTTCCAGTAACTCTGTTTATTACTCAAGCGGTGGTTCTCAGTCATGGTCATACACTGTAATCATCTAGGGAGCTTTAAAAAATACTGATGCCTAGGATCCCACCCTTGGAGATTCTGCTTTAATTGGTCTCGGATTCAACCTGGACATCAGACTTTTTAAAAGTTCTGCAGATATTTCTAATGTTTAGCCAGGGCTAAGAACCACTGTTCTAAATCCTGTTTCAGCAACTATACATTTCACATGGCTTTGTATTGATCCTCTATGAAAACAAAGCTATGGATGATTCAGCTTTACTCTCAAAGTGGATTTCAGGAATTACTCACTATGTAAAGCTGTTGGCCTGTTTGTCCTTCTGTGTGACACATTTGCTAGTAACTCATCCTTAGTCTCAAAATCTTCACAGTGATGTATGTTGCTTCACTAATGAGCTACAATGGCTTGCAACTTCACCTTGCTGACCAAGCAAGTATTCTACCAACATAGAATGCCACCTAAACCAATCAGCTGCTATTCCTCAGAATAAATTGAACACGAGAGGATAAGTCTCCTAAATACAAAAGTACATGATAGAGAAGTTATTTAGTTGGAAATATCTGGCTTTCTCAAAGCAAAAGGATATATTCAAAAAGGTGAAATTCCTACATCTCTATAGTTATCTAATTCATATTAACTGATTCCAAGTGTTATTACTTAGAAAATCGGTAATAGAAGACATTCATGGTATAATGATTTGAGAACCAAATGGTTGCAGAATTTGTAAAATTTCAAAAATATGATGGTAATTTGCTATTTTTGCAACCATACGTATTTGTTTATTTTTCCAGAAAACTGAAATGAAAAAGTATATATTTTTTCTAATTCCTTCAAGGAACTGATTAACTTAAGGAAGTTCATTCAAATATTCTAACCTCTTTCTCCATATTTAATTTCCATTTTCAAAGGAAAGATGGCATATAATCTGGAATAGTTTGTAATATAGACATTATCTTTTACAAATTCCCATCAGCCAAAGACCACCTGGAACATACCTGTTGTCAACAAAGTTAGGTTTGTCACTTACTGTAGCAAGGGAGGCTGTACACCATGGGGAGATGGGCATATCAAAAGTGGGGAGTTAGGGAAGAAACTTTACTCCAATTTGGGGCCTAGAGTTAGAAATAGGATGGTCTAGGCAAGAGTTGGCCACAGTTTGTAAACTAGGGCATTGCTAGAGCAATCATTGCTCTCCTCTTTGGAGAATCCCTTTGAAGTTATCGCTAGATCAGTTTATCTATGGTCCCACCTTGATATGTATGGGTCTGAACAATCTGGTGCTATAAGTCTGCGATGGTCATTACGGTTTGGTTTGGTACAACTTATCTGTTTTTCAAGTCATGATGCAGTGTGCTTTGCAAAATTGTGGTTTCTGTTTCAATTCAAAGTCCCCACCTTCACAGACTATTTTTCAGCACAGCCATTTTTCCCTTTATCTCAGGATAAATAGAATTCAGCTGTATAACCATTGGGCCTGTTGATTTTTCAATGATAGCTCTTTAACTATATTTCTGATCTCCTTTATGGTTATTCCAAAAAACCTGTTGCTGTCGAGTTGATTCCAACTCACAGTGACCCTGTAGGATAGAATAGAACTACTCCATAGGGTTTCCAAGGAGTGGCTGGTGGATTCAAACTTCCAACTTTTTGGTTAGCGGCTGAACTCTTTATTAGACATTGTATTTTCAAAGTATTAACAAAAGACATAAATTGATTCCTGAAAATGTTAACTCTTCAGAAAGGTATTTTCTTGAAATTATCTTATTTATTGATTTAGATTTATCTGTCATCTTGAAAAGTATGATCTAAGAGAACAGATTCCCATGTCTGTAATCCTTGTTCTTAGAATAGCACCTACCACACAATATATGCTCAATCAACATTTGTCAAATGAACAAATAAAACATTCATGTAAATATGGTAGCTTTGACACTGATAAAAAAGAAAAAGACCAAAACCAGTTGCCATGGAGTTGATTCTGACTCATGGTGACTCCATGTGTTACAGAGTAGAATTGCACCATAGGGTTTTCTTGGCTGTAATCTTTACAGGAGCAGACTACCAGGTCTTTCTTCTGTAGTGCCACTGAGTGGGTTTGAACCACCAACCTTTAGGTTAATAGTTGAGTGCAAACAGTTTTCAACAGTAGGGACCTAACTTATTGATTAGAAATACTTATTATTACAGTGAAACAATAGACAACTTATTTATGTATTTCATATAATATTAAAAGTCTTCAGAACTCAACTAGATATCAATTTTGTTACCGAAAATTTTAATTTTAAAGCAGCACATTCTTTTCATTTTTTCTCTTTCTTTCTTTTGCAACTACACAGCAACAAGAATGATGATTTAGTGAGATGTGAAGTCACTGGGAAAAAAAATAACTTCTAACTCAAAACACTAATAATGGATATTTAAGAAATATATTTATAATGCTCAAGTGGATCTAGAAGCATCACTAAAATTGCATAATTTTAAGAGGTTCATGTGATGACAAAACCACATTTATGTATTCTAAAAGAGTTTTCTTCATTGGGAAACACATATATTTTGATAAAACTAGTGTTTATTGTAAATGTCAAATTCTAGATAGTCATTATCTATGTCAAATGAGAAGCTTAAAATATGAGGTTATGCAGTTGTCAGCTTTCACTTATTTTTCAAGTTTTCTGATTGTTTTTCTTCATGAGGTCCCTTAGTTGTGCAAATGGTTTGTGTTCAACTACTTACATAAAGGTTGGAGGTTCAAACCCACCCAGTGGTGCCATGAAAGAAATCTGCTTCCATAAAAACCCTATGCAGCAGTTCAACTCTAACACATGGGGTTGCCATGAGTCAGAATCAAGTACGCAGGAAGTAAGCTGCTCTTCCTCTGTCACTTTCTCTCTCTTAACACATAAACTAATTTTCAAATTTGAATTAGTTATGCAGAGTAGGGGGAACGTTGTTTCCAGATTTTCAGAATAAGCTACTATAAAACATTTTGATTATCATTTCAGAAGTCTCTGGTGAATTGATATTTATTTCCCTCCAGTTCACTAATGTGAATATCTTTTGATTAATATTAACAAACTTTGTAGAAAGTTGGTCCTGAATTTATTGTAATTATTGATGAGGATGACATCTAGATATTGTTGTCAGAGTCACTTCTTCAGCATTCGAAGACTGTCATTAGCTACTGAGAATGGCAAGAACATGAACTGACCATACTATATGCTGTGTATGACCTAGTTATAAAACATTCCTTGAAAAGGTTTAATCAATTTGTTGTCCTAAATACTACTACATAATTAAAGGATATAACCCCTATATCTGAAAGGTATGCTAAATCTATCTATACACAGATCTATAAGCTTTAAAACTCCATTTTTAATTTTAAAAAATTAATTATTGATCTAAATTAGCCACATAAATTTTAAAGGAGAATTGCTGCTTTGAGGAATTACCTTCATTTTGTGATCGCTGACAGCAATAATCCGTTTTCGTGTTAGCATATTGTTTTCCATACAGAATATGAATGTACTATAACCACAGTCAGGATCATTAACCTTCTGTTAATGACAACTTTATTTATAGATTTTTGCCACTCAAGTCGCAGTTAATTGAAATTATTACACTGTTCTTGAAGTACCATTTGCCTATCACAAATGTAGTTAGTTACATTCAGATTTTTTTTTTTTTTTAACTAAAGCGGCTTAAACATGAAGGGCATTGGTTCTGATAAGTATGCTATACCCTCTTTCTCTTTTACCTATAACTATAAAACATATTTCTATGGTGTTTTGCCAGTAAAGTGGTCAAACTTTTTTTTTTAATCAATGCTCACAAATAATAAGTCCCACCACCCACAATTAAAAATATCACCAATAACTACAGTAGGACTTACATTGGTTTTGTCTGCCTAGTATTGCCTCTAAGTTCTCTCCCACGTGCTCTTCTGGGTTGGTACTGTTCAGCATAGTGTCTAGAACCTCCTCGCAATTTCAGGGTGGGCACATGCCTCAGGCTGAATCAATCATAGTACCTCGTCCCCTGGCACAGTAATCGGCTCAGGGCTGGTCACATGACACAAGGAGGCACAATAACAATCTTCTTTGAGACTGATCTAGTCATATTAGGACTTTTTCCATTGGGGTTCTAACCTGGAGGAAGGTAAATTTGAGCTAACAGTAATCTTCTTCCCTGCCATGTGAAAAAAGTCTATCTGCAGAATGAAGCCAACACACAGATAGAAGCAGGAATGGAGAAAGAAAAAAATTTGATGATGTGATTTAAATCTCTCGTACCTGAAGCATACCTCTTCAACCCGAGTAATATATGCCAATGAACCCCTTTCTCTTTGTTTTCTTTAGCTATTTTGGTTTGTGTTTTTGCCACTTACAACTTAATGATTATTGACTAACACAGCTTCAAATCCTTAAATGTGGTATAGATACAAAATTCTTGAACAAAGCTATTAACTCTTGTGTAAAAGTGTTAGTAGAGTGTTGCTGTTGTTGTTTTAATTCTTGAGAGTATGTTTAGAGTTCATGCAATACTAACACTGTGGTGTAACTATCTTCAAAATGTTTCAGGAAAACTTCTTAGTTTCTTACTATTGTGAATTATAAAGAAAAATATATATTGTCTTTAATGTTTACATAAATTACTATTGTTCTTAATTTTGTCCCTACTGTGCCATATTTTGTTTTGTTTAAAGCTACCTGTTATTTTCATTCTGTTTGTTTTTGTTGTACAAAATCCTCTGCTACACTTTCTTCACCATTACATTTTATCCATGTTCCTCTGCCCAGACCTTTGTGATATGGGACCAATACCGGATTCTTGTAAAACTTTTTCCTCTCTGCTTGGCTCCTTTCAAATATAACTTCCAGTCCTTTCTCTGGGTCTTTTCATCTCCACCGAATACTTAGACTAGGTTAGATAGAACTATATTACACCAACGAAGGGAGGGAAGGAGCGAGTCGGTGGGTCTTGGTCTCTGGCTGGGAAGGATTTTAAGCTCCCTAAAGTCCAGTCTGAGGAAAGATGAAAACGGGCTTGCTGGACTGTTTCTTCTCCTGGGCTCTCTGGTGAGAACAGAGGTTTTCAGCCAAAATGGGACACTTAAACCTCCCTACCTGAATGTGCTTGGTATGCCTTACTACACCGGTAAACTCTGTGGAGAGATGGGGTGTGAATTATCTCCCAGAAGAAAGGACAAAGGGCTGAGCAAAACTCCTGATTAACTGCACTGAGTCTGCCAGGGTTTATCTCCTGGGCAAGGGAAACAACAGGCCAATAGGGGCTGCCCAACTTTATTTTCAAAACAAGATAATTAAGAATGTTTACTGAATGGCCACTGTGTGTTATTTCAGACAGCCTATATGTTATACCCTAAACCAAATAATTTAGTGACTTATAACAAATTATTTTGGCAAAATGTAAAACCCAAAGGTTAGTATATTTACTTTTTAAACTTCCACAGTGATGCTAATGTTGGTCTATTGCTCCCTGAAAATGGAAGCAAACTGAATTTACAGAATGGTTACTGTTCCTCACTAGGACTGAGAAGAGAATTATTAGAGGTTTTACCAAGTTATTTTGTATTTATAATTTTTATTATACTGTAAATTGTGCTGTGAGGGGATAAATTTTAATAAGGAGATTTTTGTTTATGTTTTACTATAGTTTGTTTGTTTGCTGTTTTTGCCAAGCAGAAGTCTATAGCATAAAGCTTAACTAAGAAGACCCACTAGGAAATTACGTGATATACTCAGACTAAAACTTATGAATTCAAGGATATATTCAATTTGGCATAATCTACCGGGGAAAAAAAAAAATAAAAGAAAGGATAAAACTGAGATAGGTATCATAGAAAACAGACCAGAAAAAAAAAAGAGAGAGAGAAAGAAAAGCGTACTCAAGAGAGAAAGCAAAAGTAAAACCACAACAAATTTATTTTTAACAGCTCTTAAATTCTAATGTACCTTGGAGAATTTCACTCAGATGTTTCTGAAATTATATTACTTCCGTATCTTCCATTTGTCACTGTATTTTTGGTATAGCTTTCACTGCCTTGAACCTGAGTTCTTATACAGATGCACTGTCTGTAAACTCAGGTAATAGTTGCTAGGCTTCTGCCTTTTTAAGTCAGATCACATTTCTGTTAACACTGTGTTGAGTGTGTAACTTTGTATTTGGCTTAAATTTTCCTCTTATTTACCCTTGTAACCATGCCTCCAAAGCGTAAATCTGATTCACATGCTGGTGATGCATCAAAGAAAAGGAAGATGACTATGATTGAAAATAAAGTGGAAATGATAAAGCAATGGGAAAGAGGTGAAACACCATTAGTCATAGGAAAAGCATTAGGCTACAGTCAATGATTGAAACAATTTTAAAGGATAAAGCGAGAATAATAGAGCATGTGAAATTCTCTGCCCTGATGAAAGCTACAATTATTACTAAGCAAAGCAGTGGTTTAATTATTGAAATGGTAAGACTATTGATAATTTGGTTAGACAATCAAAATCAGCGTAATATGTAAGCCTATTAGCCTTACTTTAGTGCAAGAAAGGGCTCAAAGCCTTTTCAATGATTTAACAGCGGCACGTGCAAGGAGTGAAGGTGACTGTGATGAGGACTGTTGGGGGTAGGAATTGGTTCAATTGTTTCAAAGTGCGGGCAAATTTACATAATATTAAAAGTGCAAGGTGAAGCAGCGAGTGCAGCTGTAAATACTGTGAATGGTTTTCCTGAAATGTTGAAAAACATTATTGAGGAGGGAGGTTATTTGCCAGACCAAATATGTAATGTAGACAAGACTAGCTTATTTTGGGAAAAAATGCCTGAAAGGATCTACACTTACAAAGAGGAAAAAAATGCACCAGGGCATAACACATCGAAGGATGTTGTTGTTGTTGTTAGGTGCCATCGAGTCGGTTCTGACTCATAGCCACCCTCTGCACAACAGAACGAAACACTACCTGATCCTGTGCCATCCTCACAATCATTGTCATGCTTGAGTCCATTGTTGCAGCCACTCTGTCAATCCATCTAGTCGAGTGTCTTCCTCTTTTTTGATGACCCCCTACACTACCAAGCATGATGTCCTTCTCCAGGGACTGGTCCCCCCTGATAACATTGAAGGATAGGCTAACGTTATTGCTTGGGAGTAACACATCCGGGGATTTCAAGCTTAAGCCTTTGCTTGTGTGTCGCTCCCTAAATCCAAGGGCACTTTGAGTATCATTAAGACATCTCTTCCCATTATTTGGAAAGCAAATGCAAAGGCTTAGATTAGAATTGCCATCTTTGAAGACTGGTTCTTGAACCATTTTGTCCCTGCTATTGAACATTATTGCTTAGTTGCTTGGCCAAGAAAATTCCTTTCAAGATTCTCCTCGTGCTTGACAATGCACCCGGACATCCGAGCACTTTAGATGACCTTTACTCCAATGTAAAGACTGTATTTTTTTACTCCCCAACACCACATCGCTACTTCAGCCAAAGGATTGGGAGTCATAACCTCCTTTAAGGCTGATTATTTACGGCGGACATTTTCACAAGCAGTCAGGGCTACCTAAGATGATGTAATGAGCTTAAACACCTACGATGCCATCAAAAAACTTTCTGAGTCTTGGGATGAAGTGAAGCAGTCAAATATGAAGGGATTGTGGAACAAATTGTTCCCACAATTCACACATGCTTTTCAACAATTTACAGCCAAAGGCGGCAAGCTGTGGTTGATATTGGTAATTAACTGCAGTTAGATACCAGCGAAAATGATGTTGTAGAGTTAATTCCCATGCAGAACTAACTAACTAATGAAGACCTTATGGAAATAAAGTAGCAGATGATAGCAAGACCAGGACCAAAAAATCCAGAATTGAAAAAGTTTTTAACAAAAGAGTTAGCTGAAGCCTTTTGTCTCGTTGAAGCAGGGATGGCAAAGTTAGAGGAGCAAGATCCCAGTACAGGGAGGTTCATCAAAGTTTACACCAAGGGTCTCAGCTGCTACAAAGCCATTCATGACAAGAAAAAGAAAAGTTCTGTACAAACCTCCCTTGATGCTTACTTCAAGAAATTGATTCCGGTAGTAAACCTTACCCACCTCCAGCAGCAGACACCAACCCTAACTCACCAGCACAGATCCATCCTCTCCAACACCAGGCCCATCATCTTCAACAGCAGACATCTCTCCATCATTTTCTACTGCCTCACCCAGTTATTACTGTTATCATACTGTTACCTCAAACATGTCCGTTCCTGTATGCAAGACATCGATGGAATGGAAGTAAATGTTCACCTTTAATCATGATCTTTTTTTTCTCTACTTAAACTGTTTTAAGAACTGTTTCATTAATGTTTATGTTTTTATAGTACTGTATACCTACACACATACACACAGATTTTCTCTCTGTCTTCAGTACAGTACTATATGTAGTTACTTTTATTATTACTGTATTATTATTATGTACTGTATTATTATGTTTAAGATGCTTTAGTGTATTTGGAAGTGTTTCTTAAGTGTTTTATATACATAGAAAGGTAAAACGTGTACTATATACTAAGACAAACATTTGACAAACTGATGCTAAATAAGAACCATGTGTACCTTTTCCAACCTACCTCCAAATTCAGCTTAAAGACAGACGTAGGAACAAAGCTCGTTTGTAACCTGGGGACTGCCTGTATTTAAATAGTTTCAAAATATTAATCATGCAATGATTCATTATAACCGAATCTTTGTTTAAGTGAAAGAGAAATTACAACAGGGTGCTTTCAGTAAATAGGCCAAGAACTCCCTATAAAGTAACTATGTTAAATCTGGCGGAAATTGCTAGGAAAGGGTACCTTTCCTGATAGGCTTAAACCGAGATGTTGTTGTTGTTGTTGCCGTGTGCTACTGAGTCAATTCCAACTCATAGTGACCCTAGAGGGCAGAGCAGAACTGCCCCATAGAATTTCCCAGGCTGTAATCTTTACGGGAGCAGATCGCCAGGTCTTTTCTCCCTCAGAGCTCCTGGTGGGTTCCAACAGCCAACCTTTCGGTTAGTAGCCAAATGCTTTGTGTAGCTGTTACTGCCTTGCCTACCTGGTTTTGAGTGTCTAAATGGGTTTTAGGACTTTAATGTGGGACTTTTGGACATAATAACAAAGGAGTGGTATGTATCACAAGAAATCTTAAATATCTTTAATTTCACAACATATTTGATTTAATAAACCAGAAGTAAATTATTCAAGTATAATCTATAGTTTGGCATTACTTTCCAATCTCTCTTTCCTTGAAGAAAGCCTCAGTCACAAAAGGCTAGGGAATTGATTTTGGTCTTGGCACAAATTTCTAAACCCAAACCAATTGCTGCAATTTAGGGCCTCTTTTATTTTCTATCATTGAAACATAGCACCCCTCTTCTGGAGAGCTATAACTAGATCATGCCGGCTGAGTCATTTTCTTCAATCAGTGCAGAGAAATTCCTGTCTGTCAGCTACCAATCACAGTTTAGGTTATTTGATTCAACCACAAAGAGTTTATCAAATGTCCATGGACGTCTTTATCTGCTCCCATGGCTACTGCACAAATCCGTGCAATTAAGAATTTTTCCTTAGGTAATATTATCCTACTCATCTCATCTAACACGACACCCCTCCTCTGTCACTGGAAGGAAAAGGTATATGATAATTTTGGTGATCATATGCATACAAATATAAAGAAAAGACATGTTTAACAAGAGTAATGTAAACACAAAGTTTTAGGAGAATGCTGATTACCTTTAAAATACTGCACTATTAAATAGATGCAGAAAACTCAGTCTCTTCAACAGCATCATCTCTATTGCACATTGATTTGTAGAATTTAAATAGAAACTCTGGGGCCAAGGAAGCAAAACAGAGATAGTTATGGATATATTGTGAGAAGAAAGCATAAGTTTACTGTGTGTGTGCAAAGGAAGTGGAGGTAAGAAAGTCAGATCTGCACCTCTGAATGACTTCCTTTAAACCACTTAACTACCACATAGCATCAGTTTCCTCATTTTTAAGTTGTGGAGAACAATGTGGGGAGCAACTTTTGCCTCTTACATCACCAGAATGTTGTAAGTGTGTTGTAATGAAATGTGCTTTGACTTCCTCTGAGGGAACAAATTTGTAAAACATAAATTCATGATGTTACAGATTCCTCTCCATTAGAAGATTTGAAACAGGATATAGTACTGACGAAAGCACAGTTTCAAAGAGCAGAGAGTACCAGCACAACCACACAGTAAACATTGGTGTATAGTTCATTAGATGTCGTTTATTGTTTCTGTACAGAATTTTACCACTAAATGGGCAAGGAATTACCATATTTTACACAAATAACTCCTGCTTTCTATGTTTGTTTGCCAACTACACCTTCCCTCCCCCTGTAAAGTATTTTCATAAACAAACTATGCTAAATTTTTGTCACAGCAACATATAAAAAAATTGACATAGTAGCACTTATGAAAATATCTCATGGGAGGAGGGCATGATTGTCAAACAAACGTAGAAGGTTGTCATTGTTTGCATAAAAATACGGTATATATCATAGAGTAAAAGTTTTTGGCTAAAATCTCCTGAAATTTATAGCTAACTAATCTTTTTTTTCTTTTTTGGCTTATAAGAATCTTTTTTATTCTTTCCCATACAAAAAGTTATACATACATTGTTATGTGACTCTAATTGCTCTCCCCATACTGTGACAGCACACTCCTCCTTTCCACCCCTGATTCAGCATGTCCATTCAACTAGCTCCTAACACTCTCTGCCTTCCTTTAGTCTCTTGTATCTACTTGAGCTAAGAGACACACCCTTCACGAGTATCACTTTATGTCCCACAGTCCAGTCCAATCCCTGTCTGAAGAGTTGGCCTCAGAAATTGTTTTAGTTCTGGGCTGGCAGAGAGTCAGGGGGCCATGCTTTCCAGGGTTCCTCCAGCCTTAGTCAGACTATTAAGTCTGGTCATTTTACTAGAATTTGAGTTCTGCACCCCACGTTTTTCCTGCTCCATCCAGGACTCTCTGTTGTGTTCCCTGTCATGGAGTCTCTTGTTTATGTAGCCCCTTCTGTCTCTTGGGCTACTATTTTCCTTGTGTCTTTGGTGTGCCTCTTAGCTCAAGTAGACACAAGAGATTAAATGGGCAGCTTCTGCTCCTTGTGTCTTTGGTGTTCTTTGTTCTCCTTTACTCCAGGTGGTTGGGACCAATTGATGCATCTTAGATGGCCGCTTACAAACTTTTAAGACCCCAAACGCCACTCACCAAAGTAGGATGCAGAACAGTTTCTTAATAAACTGTTATGCCAATTGACCTAGATGTCCCCTGAAAGCATGGTCCCTAGACCCCTACCCCTGCTACTCTGTGCCTCAAAGTGTTTGATTGTATTAAGGAAACTTCTTACCTTTGGTTTAGTCCAGTTGTGCTGACTTCCCCTGTAGTGTGTGCTGTCCTTCCCTTCCCCTAAGATGATTCTTATCTACTATGTAGTTAGTGAATAACCCTACCCTCCCTCCCCACCCTCATAACCATCAAAGAATGCTTTCTTCTGTGTTTAAACCTTTTCTTGAGCTCTTAACCCAGTGCAGAGCAGGGAGCAGGGAGGTAAATGGGAGACAGATTTTTCCCTAAGGGCTGCTTCTCACTGTTTCTGGGTAGCCATGTAGAGTCTTTGATGCTGGGTCTCTCCTGGTGTGGAAAACGCTCCACCTGAGCACAGCTGCCTGCCTGCCTCACCACTCACCCCCAGCTGATCAGGCCTGAAGGACTCAGGCTCTCAGCGGGTCAGGTCTGGCAACTCCTCGCTGCTTCCTACCGTCTCTCCCTCCCCCTGCCACTCGATCTGGTTCCTCAACTCTTCCTTTGATGTTCAGGGCTCCCAGATTGTCATATATAATCAAATCACTTGTTTTTTCGGGTCTTTGTTGTAAGAGGGTCCACTGGAAGCATCTGACTACTCCGCCATCTTGGCCCTGCCTCCTATAGCTAACTAATCTTAATGGACATGTAAAGTTTCTTCTGTTAGTAGGTTACAGAAATTACTGTCCAAAATGCTTATGATTGCATCTTTTTATTTGACTGTTTTAAAATAAGAGTTGAGTCAAAGCTGCACTGAGTAGTTTGTTATATAAATTAAGATGCTATATAAAGGAAGCATTCTATAAATTAATAACCAACTCAATGTTGTTATACATACTTGATATAGTTCTGTAAAATTAAACATGGGCAATGTATTGAATAGTTTAAATAATACAAGATGAGAAAGAGTTTCGCCCTGGAGCACTCATGGCCACTGTGAGAATGACATCATGATCTTGGCCAGTGCTGCTCTTAGGGATGCCCAGATGCCAAAAAGGGTTTTCTAAAGACTCATGGTAATGATTTTCTCTCTGAAGTCCAGATTTTGTATGAGAGAATTTTTTGTCCTGTTCCTCTTGGGAGGTGTTTAATCCAGTTAATGAAATTCATTGAATATTTTTAAAAATTTTCTGCTGCAAAATGTAGACTAATAAATATATTGATTTAGCAGCCATAGCTCACTGTAGCTCTTAACCGCTGCACCACCAGGGCTCCTTTCAAGAACTGATACCCTCTTTAACATAGTATTCATAGCACAAACATGAAAGAAAAATAATGGCATAGTCCCAAATGAACAAAACTCCCTGATATTTTCTACTTGCCAAAAGTTTCTTTCTTATGTGTGTAATTTAGCGTATCTGTCAATTTAAGAAAATATCCTTTGTTCATTAGGTACAAGAGGTTTCATTAAATGAATCAAAGAAATACATTGAAATAGCCTGTATTTTTAGTTTTTAACATTGCTAGTTTAGAATAACTTAAAAGTCTTATTTTAGAATTAAAAAATAAAAAAAAACAAACACACAGCATTCATAGCTTCAAATTTTATTTAGCTTCATATAGTAAACCAAGACACACACTGAAAACACTTAGTGCTTTGCATGCTATAGTAAATGATTGATATTGAAACTGGCTCTACTAAATTACTTAAAAACAATGGGTTCTAGAAGCAATTTAAGAATTCTCTTGTAACAGTGCAAAGGAAAATTATTTATCTTGTTCTAAATTAATATAGACTTTTCTGTAGTTGCACATTTTAAGATCAGACTCAAATTTCATGTAAAATGAATGAAATTTCATCAGGAAATAAATTTTCGAGAACTAATTTATCTACAATTACACCACTGTTTGTAGAATGAGATTTCACCTTTTGTGCTTTTATTGATTGTTTTTATTTGTATATACTGTTACTGTCAGTCACGGAATATGTGTGAACTCCTAGAAGGCAGGAACTATACCTTATTCATCTTTGTATCTGCTAGGCCTAGTATTGGGTCTGGCACATGTTAAATGCTGAATTAAAGTCTGAAGGATAAATGAATAAATGAAGGAATGACCCAGTAAATTCAAAGAAATACATAATCATCTCTAAATATACTTGTTTTATATGCAAGTAATACTAACATGCAAAATGAAAAACAATTTTTAATTTAGAAGCATAGGGTTTTCTTACTTCCTCAGTACTTGGCATCACCTATTCCAATTTATCATTTTACCTTGGAGAAAACAACATTCTTATTTATTCAGTGTCTGGGATTTACCCGAGATTATACAGCACTCCCCTCCTCACCCTTCCCCCCATTCTATCTTCATACTATTAAGATAATAGTACGTGGAAAGATTTTGTTTTATATATGTTATTATTCTTTGGAATTTTCTTACCTTGAGCTCATAAACAACTATTCAGGAAAGGATTCAAAATAAAATATGAAGCATGTCTAAATAAAAAAATAGAATAAAAACTGACATGCTGAAAGTCTTCTAATTCAAATGAAAATTTAGATTGTATAAGCATTTCTTGCTAAACATACACTAGATGGAGCCATTTGCTCAAGCTGTAGTAAAACTGGGAGAGCATATGCTTAATTTTATACAAACCGGCAAAACTGATTTCCAGTACAGCTATACCATTTTGCATTCTATTCCTATCAGCAACATATGAAAATTTTGGTTGTTTCATATCCTTATCAGCACTTGGCCACTGTTTTATTTTAGCCACATTAAAAGCTGCGTAGTGGTATCTCATTGTAGTTTTAATTTCCTTTTCCCTAATGACTATCACATTTTCTGCAAATAATGCTCACCTTCTACGTTTGTTTGCCAACTGCTCCCTCCCCAACCCCAGCCAGGTATTTTCATAAACGCACTTTGCTAATTTTTTACAGCAACACGTAAAAAAAAAATTGGCATAGCAGCACTTACAAAAATACCTCTGGGGGGAAGCGGTTGGCAAACAAATATAAAAAGATGTGCGTTATTTGTGTGAAAATACAGTAATGATGTTGAGCCTCTTTTCATGTGCTTATTTGCCTTCTTTGTATCTTTTTGGTGAGATGTCTGTTCAGATCTTTTGCCCAATGATTAGTAGGTTGTTTGCTTTCTTAATAAGTTGTGAGAGTTCTTTCTATTACTACACTATCCACAGTCTCACTCCTGTACATTTACGCAAGATAAATGAAAACATATGTTCACACAAAGGCCAGTATGAAAATGTTCATAGCAGCTTTATTCATTATCATCAAAACTGAAAACAACTTATCAACTGGTAATGGATGAATAAATTGCGATATACCCATACAATGGAACAATAAAAAGGAATGAACTACTGATACAGGCAATATCATAGATAGATCACGTGTGTGCGTGTGTGTGTGTGTATAGGTGTATATTTAAGAAAAAATTTAAAAGTTAAATTGTCCCAATTCAGTGTACCCCTGCTTCAAAAAAAACCCTGAATTCCAATAATGGGCCCAGATGCACCTAGGTATAATCCTTCTTTCATTAAGTATTATTGAGTCCTTAGTGTATGATAGGCACTGCACCAAACATTATTGATTGCATTAGTTATCTATTGCTGCATAACAAATTACAACAAATTTAGCATCTTAAAACCACACCAAGTTATTATCTCACAGTTACAGTGGCTCAGGAGTCTAGGCTGGTCTTAGCTGAATCCTCTGCTCAGGTTCTCACAAAGCTGCAGTCAAGGTGTACGGACAGACTGCAGTCCTTCCTGGAACCCGGAGTGCTCTTCCAAGCTCATGTGGTTGTTAGCAGACTTTAGTTCTACTAAACTGTGAGGTCCTATTTTCTTGCTGGCTGTCAGCGAGGGGTCATCTCATCTCTTAGAGGCTGCCTTCACAGGCCCCTCACAACATGGCAACTCATTATATCAATGACACTATAATTTAATAGGGATAATGTTTGTTTTATAACAAACAATCCAAATGTAAACTGGGAAATAACATAATAGAACACCCTGGTGCTCTATAAAAGTCAAGTATTGGCTCATATTATTCTTTCATAATTTGATGTTCCCTCCCTTTCATAAGTATGTAAAAATTGTTTTATTATTAAATATGAGAAATGAAGTATTGTCTTATTAGACAGAAGAGTATTCTGAAATATACACATATATGTATATATATATATTTGTATATATAAAACATTGCCATCAAATCAATTCCAACTCATGGTGACTCCACATGTTACAGAGCAGAACTGAGCTTCATAGGGTTTTCCTGGCTGTAATCTTTACAGAAGTAGTTTGCCATTTCTTCCAGGAGCCACTGGGTGAGTTTGCACCACCAACCTTTAGGTTAGCAGCTGATCGAAAGCCTGTTGCACCACCCAGGCTCTTGTATGTGCATCCCACTGCCATCAAGTCAACTCTGACTCAAAGGACAGAGTGACTCTATAGGACAGAGTAGAACTGCCTTCATAGAGTCTCCAAGGCTATAATCTTTATGCAAGCAGACTGCCACATCTTTCTCCTGCTGCATATGTGTATACATATACATATATATATATACATATACATATACACACCCACACAAGAGTAAGTCAAAAAGTATTGCTACAAAATCATAGAAACCCTTATTAAATAAAAATATCAAAATGTGAAACTATTATTTCTCAATACATCTTCCATCTAGGTCTATACACTTCTGAAGGCAGTGTTTCCATCTCTCTAACCCTTCCGTGAAGAATTCTACGCTCTTGGATTTACACCACGTCAAAATGGCAGTTTTGGCATCCTCGAGGGATCCAAATCGTGTTCCTTTTAAATGTTCTTTGAGTTTTGGGAACAAAAAGAAGTCTGAAAGGGCAAGATCAGGGCTGTAAGGTGGATGGGGTAAGGCTTCCCAATGAAATTCTCAGAGGACAGCCCTTGCTACCTTCAAAGAATGAGCAGGTAAATTGTCATGATGGGAAAAAACGGCGCAAATTTCCTGGCCTTTTTCTCACCAATACAGTTTTCAGTTTTCTTAAAACTTCTTCATAACAAGCTTCCATGATCATCCTGTGTCCTTCAAGAAAATCTATAAAGATTACTCCTTTGGAGTCCCAAAAAACAGTCTCCATAACCGTCTGAGTGGTCTTCCCTCTGTTGGCTTATCTTTGAGGGCTTCTTGACCTTCCTTAAAATGCTTAATCCACCTAAAAACTGTTGTTTTATGTGAGGCAGCATTCCCATAAACTTGTAGCAATGCTTCAGTGATTTGGGAAAATGTTCACTTGAGTTTTGTTAAAAATTTGGTATTAGCCCTAACCTTAAAATCATTTTTTTCCCTTGGCACAAAAAATATCCTTTTAAGACCAGACTTAATGGTTTGACTGAGACTGGAGGGACCCCGGAAGACATGGTCCCCGGACTCTCTGTTAGCCCAAAACTAAAACCATTCCCAAGGCCAACTCTTCAGACAAAGATTAGACTGGACTATGGACATAAAATGATACTCATGAAGAGTGTGCTGTCACAGTATAGGGAGAGCAACTAGGGTCACATAACAATGTGTGTATAAATGTATGTATGAGAAACTAACTTGAATTGTAAACTTTCACTTAAAGCACAATTAAGAAAAAAGAAAAGTAAGAAATATTATCAGGAGGCACCAGACCCTGGAGAAGGACATCATGCTTAATAAAGTAAAGGGTCAGCCTAAAAGAGGAAGACCCCCAATGAGATGGATCAACACAGTAGCTGCAACAATGAGCTCAAACACAGCAACTATTGTGAAGGCGGCACAGGACTATGCAATGCTCCATTCTATTATACATAAGGTTGCTTAAAAGTTTTGTGTTGTTGTTTTATGGTGGTAAAAATATATTTAACACAGGATTTGCCAATTAAACTTTTTTTACATGTACAATTCAGTGACACTGATTGCATTAATCATGTTGTGCAATGGACTCCCCATTTCCCCCTCGCTTGCTCCCCTGGTCATCAATAATAAACTTTGGTCTCTATTAAAAAAAAAAATCCTTTTTACTGAAGGCACCCTAACGAGACTAAGACAAGTCTGTTACTTAGAGAACTTGTCTGCAGTCATCCACTGATCACAGAGACGTGTTCAAACACTTTTTGTTTGGAATAAGCCCGTGCATGTATGAACTGGAACCCCAGTAGCAATACTTTTGACTTACCCTCATGTATGTGTGTATATATACACATATATACATATATATAGATAGATAGATAGATACACATAATCATAAAAGCGGTTGCCAAGGAGATTCCGACTCATGCTGACCCCATGTGTTTTAGAGCAGAACTGCACATAGAATTTTTAACGGCCGTGAAATTTCAGAAGTAAACCACCAGGCTTATCTTCCAAGGTGCCTCTGGGTAGACTTGAACTTCCAACCTTTCAGTTAGTAGCTGAACACTCCACCATTTGCACCACCCAGGGACTCTCTCTCTCTCTCTCTCTCTCTATATATAAATTATATATTATACATACATATATAAATTATCTATTTCTCTTAAGTCAGATAAAAATATCATCATTTACTTGGAAGTTACATAATAAATACATTTAGTTCTAAATTTACTATCACAGCCTAATATTTATGAATAACCTAAATTTCATTTTTAAATATATTCTATGGAAACCTTCATCTGTATTTTGGAGGCCCACTGGCACAGTGGTTAAGAGTTCAGCTGCTAACCAAATGTAGGCAGTTCGAATCCACCAGCCACTCCTTCAAAACCCTATGGAGCATTTCTACTCAGTCCTATAGGGTCACAATAAGTTGGAATCGACTAGACAGCAACAGGTTTGGTTTTTTGGTACCTGGACTTAGGTTACCCAGAGGGATGACATCCAGCATATCTGGACAAAGATATGCTTTGCTGGCACTTTTTAAAACATATAGAGTAAAATCTCATATTTAATTCATGTGTGAGAAAATTCAGAATTTTGTAGCCTATGAAGTTACCAAAAAGCAAAGTTGGCAAGAAAGCTTCAACAATGTGACAGAATATGAAAATATTTTTGAGTGACTTTGGCCTTGGGAATTGTAATAAAATTGTAGGTTTCAACTAGATAGAAGGATATAACTGGACCATAAAGTAGTCTGATAGCTATAAACTAACAAAATATAAACTAACAGGATATTAGCACTTCTATGAGTTCTTCTGATCAGCTTCCAGTTAGAGTACTCTATTCTTCTCTTGGCTCTATATTTTGAGAAGAATGCCTAGAGCACCAAGTAGTCATAATTTTCTGTCAGATAAAATGAATATTTGCATATTTGGGGATACTGAGATTTTCTGACTACTTATACAGAAGTTTGATATATAGGACTCTGCAATGGTTCTTGACACCACAGCATCTAGACAAATCATACTGTTTCTTTTCGTATACACAACTACACACATTTATTGAGCCCATACCATATATAAGAATCCAAGCTTGGTGCTATAAAGGCAACAGATATAGATAGATACTCTCTTAGTTTCTTAGTGCTGCATTAATAGAAATATCACAAGTGGGTGACTTTAATGAACAGAAATTTATTTTCTCACAATTAACATGGTTAGAAGTCTGAATTCAGGGCACTGGCACTAGGGGAAGGCTCTCTTTGTCCACTGTGGCGGAAAGTCCTTGTCTCTTTCAACTTCTCTTCCTCCGTTCCTTGGTGATCTCAACATGGTATCAGTCTTTCTCCATTTGTGCCTCTTTGCATCTGTGCCTATTCTGTTCCTCTTATATCTCAAAAGTGATTGACTTAAGGCACACTGTACACTGATGTGACCTTATTAGCATAACAAATTAAACCCTATTCCCAAATTGGTTTACTGGTATAGAGGTTAGGATTTGCAACACATATTTGGGGGGGACACAATTCAATGAATAACAGATATAGATATAAATGTAGGTGTAGGTGTAAATACAGGTATAGCTATAGATGTAGATGTATAGATATGTCATAGACCCTGCCTTGATTAAACTTTTTATCCTTTTTCTATATACGGGATCCAATTAACATTTATGTTGAGCGTATTCTATGTGCCAAGACTTGGGTGAGCCCATGAGGATATAAAAATGAATAGGAAGATATCCCCACTATTGAAGAGCAAATGACCTATTAAAAAAAAAAAAAAAACCAAACCCAGTGCTGTTGAGTCAATTCTGAATCATAGTAATCATATATGGTCTATAGCAAACTCAAAATGATAACTATAACAGAAAATGATATAAAGTGCAGTAGAAGCACAGACAGCAGATGACAGCTTTGAGGGTGGAGGTAGGAACAACATGGAAGAGCTCATGAATGGTGTTAGAACCAGGAAGGTTTAGCCCTGCTAGATCCATTATCCCCAAATCCATTTTATATGAAAACAATAATTACATTATAATAATAAAAGTACTGTTTGACATGAACAATTTACATTTTCTTAATTTAACTGAATAAAAGCATCTAAGAATGTTTCCTATACTCATTTATCTGTAATATCTAAGCAAATAAAAGTGGGCAAATACAACTTCAAGTCAGATCTTTTAGCTTCCTACTTCCAATAATTTTAACCAGTTTGTCCCTTTCAGCCTGTTTTATATAGAAATCTAGAGCCTCTACTATTCGTGAGGAGAGAATACAGTTCCATTATCATTACGTAAAGCCCCTGTGAGGAATAGAAGACAGGTCCATTTGCTTTCTGACATAGCACTGCTAGACTAGTTTTCCATGGAGAGTCTCTGTTCTTGTTTCTTTGTTCCCATAAATACCATCCCTGTTCCAGAATCACCAGATCAGCTCAAGGAATGCTAATCACCCTTTAAAGACCAGGATTTGGCAAAGGGAAGAAGGATAAGAACAACTGAGCCTCCTTGCACTGCCTTGCCCCCTCCCCGTGGGCCAGCACATGAGTTTCTATTTCTGATGTAGGAGAGTTCATTGGTTTAGCTTAATCCATGCACAGCCTCAGTTGACCTGCACCAGTGCTGAGCAGAAACATTTAAAATTTCATGACTTTAGCTAAAGAGCTTGAGGCCATTGAAATAGTACTTGCAAAGCCATAGGAATTGTTGGATGCTGTCATGGATTGAATTGTGTCGCCCAAATATATGTGTATCTGTTTGGCTAGGCCGTGATTCCCGATACTGTGTGACTGTCCACCATTTTGTCATCTGATACGATTTTCCTATGTGTTGTAAATCCTGCCTCTATCATGTTAATGAGAGGGGATAGGCAGCAGTTATAGTACTGAGGCAAGACTCAATCTACAACATTGGATTGTGTTTTGAGCCAATTTCTTTTGGGATACAAAAGAGAGAAGCAAGCAGAGAGACGGGGACCTCATAACACCAAGAAAGCTGTGCCGGGAGCAGAGCGCGTCCCTTGGACCCAGGGTTGCTGTGTGGAGAAGCTCCTAGTCCAGGGGAAGATTGATGAGAAGGACATTGCTCCAGAGTTGACAGAAAGGGAAAGCCTTCCCCTGGAGCTGACACCCTGAATTTGGACTTCTAGCCTACTTTACTGTGAGGAAATAAATTTCTCTTTGTTAAGACCATCTACTTGTGGTATTTTTGTTATAGCAGCACTAAATGACTAAGATAGATGCCTAGAATACAAAACATCACCCAGTTTCGAAAAATCCCATTGTCATCTAGTGGATTCCAACTCATAGCAACCCTACAGGACAGGGTGCAACTGCCCCATAGGATTTCCAAGGCTGTATGAGTTGAAAGCAACTCAACTGCAATGGATTTGGGTTTTTTTTTTTTTTTTTTTGGTTAATCTTTACAGAAGCTGATTGCCACATCTTTCTCCTGCGGAGATGCTGGTGGTTTCGAACTGTCGACCTTTTGGTTAGTGGCCAAGCACTTAACCACTGCACCACCAGGGGTCCTAACCCAGTTTACCCAGTTTACACATATGGGATTGAGTATACTCATTTTACCCTTCAAAGATGTTATATACCTGCAGTCCACCTGAATAATCTATGTATACATCCATCACCAATGGTTTTATTATTATGACTATGGACTTAGTGCATGTCTCCTGTTCTTCTGTAATTTTGACCAAAGTATAGTCATGGGTATTTATAATCACTGTCTTAACTGATAAAGACAATATTATAAATACTGTTGCATTCAGAAGACTCTTGATGTATGGTACAGGCATTTCATGTGGTAATAATGGCACACAGCAAGGATAAATCGTAGGTTTTCTTCACCATGTATACATTTGAATATAGGCTGACTGGAAATAAGCCAGAATGATGGAGGAGAATGATGTTGTAAAGTTTCCATAGCATGTTAGTTTTCTTTTTTTTCTTTCTTTCCTGAGATGTCATCATAGATCATAATTCCCTTGAGATTAAAGTGACTGACTCTATATAGTCTTCTTGTCAGAAACAACTGAACAAATGTCAGCCTCTCTTGTGGTGAAGTCCCTCTGTGTCTAATAGGACTTGCAATAATGCTATTGTTGTGGTATCTTTTTTGAATTATGTCAGGGACTCACTACAATCTTCTGGCACCAGGTTCTGAAAAAGACAACGTGCTGAACAGTGAGAAATGGAGGAGAGATGTGATTAATTGTCAAAGGAGAAGAGCACAGAAGCATAACTCTTCCTCCTGACAGATGCTCCAGCCAATAACACAGAGACAAGTAATAGCATTGTTATAGAAATTTGGCCAACTGCTTTAGGCACCATCTGCTCATTTTCCCTCCAAGAGTAATCCCTTTTCAAAGGCTGAAGGAGAAGTTAAGAAGGCTTTTCAGGCACTTCACAAATTTCTATCATTTGCAGAAATGTGAGTCACTCAAATACAACCCAAAGAAAGTTTAACCTCAAACAGAGGAAAGGCCATCAGAGCTGAACCCATGTGGTGGCGAGTGGGGTGGGGCGGGTGTTCAGTAAAACTTGTCAGTATTCTTACACTTTCTTTGTGAGAGCGACCTGAAAAGAAAATTGACTGAATTAACCAGAATCCATCTTTTAAGCTGAACGTTTTTCTTGCCCTAATGAACTCTTACAATTGAAATATAGGAATGGAATAGAAGCAAGTTTGGAGAGGGAATAACGAATGGGAAAAGAGATTTTTGTACAGAACTATAGGATCTTACAAAAGGAAACTCAACAGAGATGGCACTGCGGTTTTTTCTACAATACCAACTAAACCTGAAAAGATATAGTTCCCCTTTGCTAAGCATTAAGGCAATTGAGGCAGTTTTGTGTGATTGTTAAGAGAGCAAACTTTGGTGTCAAATACTCTAGTTTTTAAATCCTAATTCTATCACTTACAAGCAGTATATGTTATCTTGGGCAAACTATCAATCTAAGCCTCATTTTTCTTCATGGGTTATTGAAAGGACTACAGGTATATATGTAGGTATATGAAAATAGATATATGTTCATTATAAAAATATGTATACGTATAAAATATGCATTATATATATGTTTTTCACCTTAGTGCAGTGCCTCCCAGGATAGTCACATCGCACAACTCTGGGGCGATCCATTCATACAGAATTCCATATGTTATGCAATGTGACTGGCCCTGAGCCTAGCATATCATGAATGTTAAAGATGGCTGCTGTCAAACTGAATATTCTCTGTCGTAAGCAAGAATAAGGAAACTCTACATGTGTCAGTGTAGCATAATGGGCAAAAGTGTGAACATTAGGTCCAGATTGTCAGTGTTTTAACACTGAGTTGTGCTATTTACTAACTGTATGACCTCAGCAATTTACCTAAATTCTTGGCTCCTCAGTTTCTTCTTTAGTGAAAAGGAGATAATAATAGTACTTATCTCTTAGGGTTATTGTAAGAATTAAACAAGTTAAGACATATAAAACACATAGACAAAGTCTGGTACATAGTAAACACTAAATAAATGTTAGTTATAATCACATTTTATGTGAAAATGGATCTTAAATATATTGCTAAGGTGAAAACACAAAAGGCTGAGTATCTTAAACAAAGAGGGAGGTTATATATATGTTTTTACTTACATATGCATTAAATATCGCTGCAAGAATAGCTAAGAAACTAACATCATTTGTTACCTGTGTGGAGGGGAATTAAGTGGAAGGAGGAGAGAGAGTTTTCATTGTACAACCTTTATTACTTTTTAAATTTTGAACCCTGTGAATATATTACCTATTCAGAAATTAAATTTTAAAATATAGCCAATAGTATTATTATCAATTTAATGTAATTTACCATATAGCTAGTACTATTATTATCATGCTGTTGTTAGGTGCCCTCAAGTCGATTCCGACTCATAACAACCCTATAGCAACCCTATAGGACAGAGTAGAACCGCCCCGTAGGGTTTTCTAGGCTGTAATCTCTATGGGATCAGATCGCCAGGTCTCTCTCCTGCGGAGCTGCTAGGTGGGTTGGAACCACCAACATTTTGGTCAGCAGCTGAGCACTTAACCATTGTGCTATTGTATTGCCCTGCGTATTACTCAAAGGAGACACTGACCCTGTCATCTAAGAATATTTAATTGGATACAGAAAGTATATACAAACATACGTCACGAAAGGAGTTTGCAGACCACATCCTGGGATGTGTGGGAGAGGCTAAAAGACTGAGACAGACTTCTGGCTTGGACTATCAGTGAAGGCTTGAAGAATGCATAGGTTTCAAAGGCATTCCAAGAGAAAGAAATGATATGATTTGATGTCAGTAAGATGGTACACGCTTTGGAAACACCAAGAACTGCAATGTGTAAAAGAATCGTACGTGGGACTAATGCTGGCCTGTGTAAGGTTATCTAGTTATCTAGCGCTGCTATGACAGAAATACCACAAGTTGGAGGGTTTAACAAACAGAAATATTTTCTCACAGTTTAGGAGGCTAGAAGTCCAAATTCAGGGTAACGACTCTAGGGGAGGGCTCTCTGTCTGCTCTGGGGGAAGGTCCTTGTCTCTTTTCAGCTTCTATTTCTTGGTTCCTTGGAGATCTCCTGCAGCGTGGCCTCTGTCTTCTCACATCTGTGCTTTTATTGCTGATTGCTTACTCTGCTCCTTTATATCTCAAAAGAGACTGATTTAAGACACACCATAACTGTGAGTCGTAATCGACTCCATGGCAACAGGTTTGGTTTTTTTGGTTTAAACATTAATACTGCCTCATTAACATAACAAAGAGAACCCTGTTCTAAAATGGGATTATAACCACAGGGATAGTAGAATTTACAACACATATTTTGGGGTGACACAATTCAGTCCATAACAGAAGGGAAACATCTTCATTCACATTTCAATCAAGAATATTTTCTGCTAACAGGAATAAAGAAGTGTTTAAGGGTGTATATGTGTGTGTGTTTATCTAGGAGTACATACTGCAGTAATTACTCAGCAGAAGGGAGAGACTTTTTAAAAAATAACTGCATCGATTGATTGGATGATTGGTTAACCCTAAAATTGGCACTTTCACACGTTTATGTGAATAGGACAGCAATTAATAATTGTTTTCTCATAGAAATGTGTGGCCTCTAGAAAATCAGCTTATGATTTCAATAAGCTTACAAAGTTGAAAAAATTTTAATTGCAAATCACAGATATTTTCCAAATATTTTCTTGGCAGTAACTCCATTAGGATTTTCTGGAAAGTTCTACTCAAGTACATAAAGTTAAAACTAACTCTGATCTTTTCTCACTTAGACACTATTGTTGAATAAACCTCAAAAAACTAAACCCGTTGCTGGAGTCAATTCCAACCCATAGGGACCCTATAGAACAGAATAGAACTGCCCCATAGGTTTCCAAGGAGCTGCTGGTGGCCTCGAACTGCCGACCTTTTGGTTAGCAGCCAAGCTCTTAACCACTGCGCCACCAGGGCTCCTGTTGTTGAATAATTAGCCCTTAAATCAGAAATTAAAAAGGATTTGAATTTGACAAATATTTACTTAGTGTGTATAATGGGCTGAGTTTTCACAAACGTAATTTCTTAGTCTTTACAATAACACTGTAAAGTATTTATCTTAATTTCCACTTCACAAATAGGCAAATTAAGTTTTAGAGAATTATGAAACTAAAAACTGGCAGAGCAGAGATTAGAATTCAGATGAAGTATGTGTGTATTCACGTGCACACAGGCGGGGAAAGAATGAAGAAAAATAAGGGTCAAGGTCAATGGAAATTATCACTATACCAATACTGCCTCAGTATCGAATTCTAGGTATATTGTACTAGAAAGTACAGCAATCAGAGGAACAGTTTTCATATTTCCTTTAGTCAAGGAGAAAAGAAGATTATAATTTGCTGTTACCAATTTGTCTTCCATTTATTTCTGTACCAGTTATCAATTTATTGCCTATCAGATCCAAACATACCTTCATTATTTGCTCTGTGATAATGGAGCTAGATTCTTTAAGCATTTGTCCTTTGCAGTGAGCACTATGTTAAACTTTTTCAGCACAGAGGGCTGAAAGGGCATTACAGGAGGAGAGGCCTTCTCTTTTTGATTCCTGTATGCTTGTTTGTTTCTTTTTGTCCCTATTACACGGCAGTCAGAACACATGGGTGGAGACATTCAGTGAACATTCTACCCCAGGCACATGCCCAGAGCGCACAGCCACTCAGCGAACTCACAGCTTCCACCCCAGTCTAGTGACCACCACACTGCGAGCCTCCTGACACAGAACCAGATACTTCAGTTGTGCCACCCTCCTGATAAGCAGGCTCCAACACGCTAACTCTCTCTGTATTCCCACTCACCAACCTTGGTTAACCTGCACCTCTTACCTGCCTGTAGACCATGGCAACCCGGTGAACTTCTCTGCCAGCTAGTGGGCTACAACTACACCTTCTCTAACAATATCCGAACATCAGCCTCAGGGAATGGAGCCTTTTCTAAGTTTTTTCTTCCTTGGTACTCTTTCTTAGTCCTATGGTATTCTTCACAGTTCTCTCTACACCTTTATAGTTAGTCCTCAGTTACAGTCAATAATTCTTTGTATTAAATTTTCCCTGTTCAAATTGCTATGTGATTTCTGTCTCCTGTTTGGACTCTGACTAATACGTACAGTTGGTTCTTATTATTCACAGTAGGTATGTTCTATAAAGTCTCTGTAAACACTGCATTAGTGAATACTGAACCAGCCTTGTTTGATTGCAGCTGAGGATTTTTCGCCACTCTGCGTATTTTGTACCTGTTTGCATTTCGAATGACCGCAAAAGCAATACAAGTATTTTTTAGCGAAAAGGCAAAATCAGGAATACTACAGAATCCATGAATAATGAGGATTTACAATAATTTCTAATCTTGTCATTTTTTTAAACAAGTATATCCAACTAGGCCTTCTTGCCTCTCTAAAGTAGAATGTCTATGTGATTTCCTTTACTAATGAGGAAATGAGCTTATAAGAAGGAAAGAGGACTGCTAAAGGATAGTTGGCTGAAGATAAGTATGTTAATTTAAGCAATTAAAAAGTTAAGCAATTGAAGGTGATATGGTCCTGGGCCTAGTTTAGGCCCACCATCCAGAGCATTCGCTCAATAAAACGTTCCTCTCCAGAATCTGCACTTTCTTTTCCAGCCAAACATGGAATATAATTTGTTAGCCATGAACCTCTGGAAAATATCAGGCAACTGTTTTAGGGGAATAAAGTCTAAAATTCTAGTTTCAAGGTTTCTGGAGAAGAAAGCTGGAATACAAACCATTTTCAGGATTTCTCCATTCACTAACATATTCTTATTGAGCACATTGTAAATAAAGTCCTTTAATCTATTTTTATGTTAATAAGTGGAATACTTTTTGATATCTCTAAGAAAAACATCATCCCTAACAGAATGAAGTTGATGATGTAGTCATATTGAATTACTCTCAGTTCTTAGACTGGATCACGATCTCTCAACCCCAGGCCTTTACATATGCTGGTCCTCTTCCCTGGAACATCCTCTCCGTAAACTTGCCCCACTTTTTTTCTGGCCAATCCCTATTTATTATCCAGATCTCAGCTTAAATGCTATACCCTTCAGAAAGCCTTCCCTCTGACTACCCCATACACACACGCAAGATTATAATAAAACCCTTTGCCGTGGAGTCGATTCCAACTCCTAGTGACTATACAACAGAGTAGAACTGCCCCATAGGGTTTCCAAGGAGCAGCTGGTAGATTCAAACTGCCGACTTTTTGGTTAACAGCCAAATGCTTAACCACTTTGCCACCAGGACCCCATAGATTGTTATGAGTTCTCCTTTAATGTGTGCCCATCCCTCAGTACAAAATAAACTATCTGCAGGCAAGAATACTATCTTGTTCCTCATGCCCTGCGCATAGTAGGACATCAGTAAGTGTTCTTTGGCTGCTTTTAGCTTTCTCAGAAAAATCTGTATCTTAGAGCCTCAGCCAGTTGTTCTCATATAAAGTTGCTCTAAATACTAACAAAAAAATTTCCCAAAGTTCATGAATAGGATCTATTTCAAACTCACTTTTCATAATGTGAGAAAGATGAACAATTTGGAAAAAAAAAAAAAACACTTGTCGAACCACATCAATGAGTGGTAATCTCAAAAGTTAAATAAAAATATTCCAAAGTCATTTTTGGATTCTTCACAGATAATCCTTTTGAAAGTACTTTGTTCACTCTGTCAAAAGAGTAAAGTCCATTTTACAAATGAGGAAACTTGACAGAGCTAAAGACTGTGAGTTTTTACAATTTTATTGAAATACTTAACAGCAGATGGATTTCCTTTCCCTTAGAAGTATCATTGTCCTTGTAAAACTTTAAATATTTTTTTCTTGAGGCAATATTTACCTTTTGGCAGCTGAGAGTGAAAGATTCAGTTTTTAGTACTTTGTCTAATATTGCGTTATGTTGATAGACCCAGGATTTGAGGGGAGCTTCACTAAGGTGTTATTTAGAAAGTGCAATTTCTTTCAAAATTCTAATTTCACTCATCTCTTTGATTGCTCACCTCATCAATACAAATTTATCTGTTTTGGCAGCTGACAGGAAGAAAAATTGTTACAGACTTCAGTGCATGATGATCCAAATTGCTAAGAAGGGTCTGGTGGGGTTTGCTTCTTTGCATTAACAACAGGGGTTATGAATTAGCATGCAGGAATAGAATGTTGCTCTTCAAGAAGATATTTGAATATTCTGGAGCCAATATAAATTAGCTATTTAAGCCAATTGCATTCAAAGTGTCTCAAAAGGCTGCCAAATTACAAAATACATGAAACAGTGTGGAACAGACCCAGAAACTAGTCCTCAAGTCACTTAAAAATATTTTTCTAAACTGCGCCACAAACAGATGGGCACAAAAATATGTTCCATTTTCCCCATTCATGGTTATTCTGGAAGAGAATCACTTTCTTAATATAGTCCCATTTACAGCTGGTGTTACACTTGTTGAGATTTTGAACATCTCTGCTTTTCATCCTCAGCTGCGGTATAATAAGCATCTTCACACTTGCCATAATGGCAGCAATATTAAGGGTAGTTGGAGTTAAACTGTCCCAATTCTTTAGACGCTTAAGACTGCAAATGAGCATGTGTAATATGCATAGAAACTAGCCAGTTAAGTACAAGAGGCAAACTCTACTGGCTATAGATTAAAGATCTGCTGTTACTCATCACAAACCTTCCAACCCAGTGCGAAAGATGATTAGAATAATAAGTATCAACAAGACGTCTTGTACAGCTGTCCAATGCACACCAGCTTTTGGCAAGTGCAAATGAGCCGAGAAGTAGCTGGGAAAGATATATAAGTATGTTCATCAGGTCATGGAGTTTCTAGACAATCAAAATTGAATGTAGAGTAACAGTCCAAGAAAATGCAGCCATAAGAAGAAAATGGTATCCACAAATCACATACGGAAACATCAATGCATTCAAACTAACATATCTTAAAAAGAAAGTATTTGCAAAATTGTACAATTGTCCAGAGGAGTGATCTGGAAGACAGATTAGAAAGCCTTATGCTATATAACAGTTGCATTCACCTCCTCCCCTACCATTCTTTACTCAACCATATTAGTTTTTTTTGCTTTCTCTCTTTTTGCCTGGGGGAGGGAGATGGTTGTTGTTCCTGGAACACACCCACTTTGGGGCCTTTGCACTAGCTGTTTCCTCCATTTATAAATATAATCTAGCTAATCTTTATTTTCATCAGGCCCACCAAAACAAATAGAAATGCATACTTTTAAAGAAGTGACTCTACTAAAGGATAACGTATTTAATAATCCACTTTTCTATTTTCTTAGGAAACTATTACGTGATCTATTGCACACACACATACATAGTAGCACTTAAAAATAGAACAAAGCTAAAATATTGAATGCATAAACTGACTAAAACTACAAATAACCTGGTTAATTTAGTCTAATATTTTCAAGGAGGAAACATATGAAGAAATAAATTGCAGAGGAGGTTCTAAAAGCACCAAGTAGGCATAAAAATCATCTTCAGATATGATTTGGTTATATCAGTCCACTTTATGACTGATTAGAATTGCTTCAACATAGACTGACTATAATATTTGTATTGGGATTAGTGTCTGAATAAAAACAAATCCCCTTTTCTAGAAGCTGAAATTGTGTGCATTTATCATTGCTTGTAACCATAGCACTCACGAGAGAGCTGTCTCAAAATTGATAATTATTGTATTCTTAAGGAGAGGTCTTGATTCTCTATGACTTCATCTCTAAGCCAGAAAATAAGAAGGAGGAAAGAGATTATAGACTAAATTGGAGAAAGGAATAACATGTAAGAATATGATGGAGGTGAATTTTGTTTTATTTTTTTTTTAAAAAAAGAATGATTTAGATAGGCAAATCTCTCCTATATAGTATGCTTATTTTGTGGGTACCAGATCATGAAATGAAGAGTAATATGTCAACTTCCCTGAGAGACAAAGATATCTTACCTTTTCAAGAAGAAAATAAAAGGTAAGTACTAAGTCTATTTCAGATAATGGGCACAAAAATGACTGGGTTGAGATGTCCACTTTTGGCCATGATGGAAGTAACTTTCCCACCATAAACAACTAGAAAACAGGACAAAATATACTAAACAATTTTCAGACATTCTACTACAGGCAGTATAGGATTATGTTCCCCGAAAAAAGAGAACCAACTGAGTTTAGTCTTACAAGTGCCCAGCTTTCTTTTGGTAGGCACATTCTAAACACTGGAGGGAAAAGGGGGATCCCAAGCAGAGCACTCATTTTTGCCTAGTTAAGAAGCCAAATATGAGTTCCGTGGGAACGGGGCAGCTGGAAATTGTAGGTCAGAGTTCCAGAGAGTAAAGAGCTACATATACAACCCAAGAAATCTGTAAATGCCAGGAAAGAGCAACTGAAGAGCTGTGAGTTCAATGGTTCCAAAGATACCTCAGTTTTGGGAGGAGTTTTGAGTTCCAATCAGCCAAGACGGAGGGCCTTTGAGTCATGCAGTAAAGATTCAGAATGACGATTCCTCAGTGGTGGAACTAGATTATTTAAAACAAAGGTAACCCTGGGCCCATCCAAACAAAGCTTTAAAACAGGTCTAGAGCCCAACTGCCTTTTTTTGTAAAAAACTGACGAAGTGATTCTAAAATTCATATAAAAATTAAAGGATCTAAATTAGCCAAAGCAACTTTGAATAAGTACAAAGTTGGAGGGTTAACACTACCTGAGTTTAAGACTACAGTAATACAGTATGGTATTGGCATAAAGATGAACAATAGATCAAGGGAACAGAATAAAGACTCCAAAGAAAGACCCATATATATATATATAGACAACTGATTCTTGACAAAGTTGCAAAGGCAATTCAATGGAGAAAGTGTAGTCTTTTCAATAGGACTGAAACTACTGATTATCCATATGCAAAAAAAAAAAAAAGATGTTTATGTCATACCTCCCACCTTACACAAAATGGAATCATTAAAAAAAAAAAAAAATGATAAATCACAAACCTAAATGTAAACCTAAAAATCATAAAACTTCTAGAAGAAAATCTTTCTGACCTTCAGTTAGGCAAAGCTTTCTTTTGAGATATGAGAGCAAAAGCATGATCCATAAAAGAAAAAAATTGATAAATTGAACTTAAACCAAAAAAATCACACTCATTGCCATTGAGTCAATTCTGACTCACAGCGACCCTATAGGACAGAGTAGAACTGCCCCATACAGTTTCCAAGGTGGATTCGAACTGCCCACCTTTTGGTTAACCAGGGTTTCCAAATTGAGCTTTGTCAAGATTCAAAACTCTGTTCTTTGAAAGATGCTGTTAAGAGAATAAAAAGACAAAGCTTAGATGGAGAGAAAATATTTGTAAACCATATACCTGATAAACGGCATGTGTCCAGAATATTCTCAAAGCTCAATAATAACAAAACGAAAAGCTCATTTTTTTTTGAATTTGGCAAAATATTTTAACAGACATTGAACCAAAAAAAGATATATGATGGCAAATAAGCACGTGAAGAAAATGCTCAGCATTGTTGGTCTTTACGGAAATGCAAATTAAAACCACATTAAGATACCACTATACATTTGTTAGAATGGCTGGAATTAAAAAGACTGATGATTCCAAGGGTTGGCAAAGTTGTGGAGGAACTCTCATATACTGCTGGTGGGAATGTAAAATGGTACAACTAATTTGGAAGGAAAAACATTTGGCATTTTCTTAAAAAGCTAAACATATACCTATCATATGATCTAGCCATTCCATTACTAGGTATTTACCCAAAAGAAAAGAAAGCATATATAAAAACAAAATTTTGTACATGAATATTCCTAACACCTTCATTTGTAATAGCTCCAAACTCAAAAGAATTCCTATGGTCCTAAACGGGGCAGTGGAGACAAAAACTATGTTACATTTATACAATGGAATACTACTCAGCAATAAAAGGGGATGAAATATTGATACATACAGTAACATGGAGGAATTTCAAAATAACTATACTGAGAGAAAGAAGCCAAACAAAAAGAACACATACTGTATGATTCCATCAATATAAAACTCTAGAAAATGCAAACTAATCTATTTAGACAGAAAGCAGAACAGTAGTTGCCTGAGGACAGTGGAGGTGGAGTGGAGGGCATGGGGAATGGTATTAGAGAGGGGTAGGAGGGAACTTTTGGGAAAATTAGCTATGTTCACTATCATGACTGTGGTAATGGTTTCACGGGTGTATACATATGTCAAAACCTATCATGTGCCATTTTTTGTTTATCAATTACTTCAATAAATCTGTTAAAAGGAGGAAAGAAAAAAAAAAAGAGCCAAGAATGAATCAAACTGAAATTTAACGAAATAAAATGTCCATCAAAATTAAATTCAACTTTTTTTAAAGGAAGAAAACAAAATCTGGACACTCAACAATGTAAAATTCAAAATGTCCAGCATCCAATAAAAATTTATCAGATATTCAAAGAGGCAGGAAAATATGACACACAACAGAAGAAAAATCAGTCAATAGAAGCAGATACAAAAATGACAGAGATGATGAAATATGAAGCCCTAAATGTTAAAACAGTTATTATAACTGTCCTCAAGTATTGAAAGGAAAACATAAATATAATGAGGAAAGAAAAAGTGTTTAAAAAGAACCAGATGGAATTCTAGAGGTGAAAAATATAATATATAAAATTAAAAATTCACTGGGAAATATTAATAGTAGCTTAGACACTGAAGAAGTAAAGTAAGTGAACTTAAATACATAGCAATAGAAAATCCAAAATGAAGAAAGGAGAAGAAAAACAACTGGGAAAAAAACCAACAACAGAGTATCAGTGACCTAGAGGACAAAATCAAGCTGTTTATCATACATGTAATTGTAGTCTAGAAGTAGAGCGTAAAAAGGAAATTGAAGAAATAATGATGCAAATATCCCTGAATTGATGAAAACTATAAATCCACTGGTCCAAGAAACTCATCAAGTCCTGAGTTAGATAAAACAAAGAAAATAACACCAAGGTACGTCATAAGCCCACTTGTGAAAACTAGTTCTAAAAACTTTAAAACAACCAGAGATAAAAGACACATTACATAAGGGAAACAAAGATAAGAATTACCACAGACTTCTTGTCAGAAATTATGCAAGCCAGAAGACAACTAAATGTATTGAATTCCTAATTTAAAAGCTCCCCATAAAGAGAATTTCAGGCCCAGATGGCTTCACTAATAAATATTTTCAAATATCTAGGAACTAATACCAATCCTACAGAAATTTTTTCAGAAAATCATGGAGGAGGAAACACTTCCTGACTCATTTTATGAAGCTAGGATTACCCTCATACTAAAACCAGATAAAGACATTACAAGAAAAGAAAACAACAGAGCAATATCCCTCGTGAACATATGCAAGGACCCCATTAACACAATTTTAGTAAATTGAATCCAGTGATATATGAAAAGGATAATATGCCACAGCCAAACAGGGTTTATTCCAGAAATGCAAGGGCAATTCAATATAAGGAAAAAAACATCAGTGTAATTCACCACATTAACAAAAAAAAAAAAGCATATGATCATCTCAATATATTCAGAAAAAGCATTTGATAAAATCCAATAACCACTCCTAATCAAAAACTCTCAGCCCACTAGGAATAAAGGGAACTTCCTCAATCTGATGAAGGATATCTACCAAAAAAAAAAAAAAATGTAGATGGAGATGATTTATGTAATATCCATACATGGCCCCCTAAAGCCTCCTACTTGATTTTCCATGTTCTCTCTGTCCGCTTGTCTTCCAGATAAGAGAGACTGACTCTGAGGTGCTGGGGGATGGCACAGCCACTAGATAACACCACCACTACCCCCAATCCAATGTCTCGCATTGGTTTGTGACATAAGCAAGAAATAAGCTTTTCTTGTATTACATCGTTGAAATTTTGGGACTTTCTTTTTATAGAAATTATTTTATCTTGACTAATACAGTCAGTTTCTGCAACAATTAAGAATCAATGCCTTTACCTTCTCCCATTTACAATCCAATTTCTGTAAGACAATAGGTATTAGTGTGCTATTTTACATAAGAGACTACCAGATTACACAGTCAATAAATGCCAGGTTCAAAATTTGAACTCAGTCTTTCTGATTCCAAATCCCTGTGTTCTTCTTGACGCATTGCATCACACGATTCCCATACTTATTTTGATGAGAAGATGGACTGGAAAAGTGGAGAAAGTAGTGATTTATGACAAACTAAGATACTAAGAAATATTTTCCAGTTTATCTGTATTGAGCTCTGAATAATTTCAGGCAAGTATATTCTAGGAAAGTGAAATAAACTAAAACTAAAATACAGTCCATAACAGAGCTGAGTGTTTGAGAATTAAATAGCCTGATTTTGCTGTTCTCTTGACATTAACAAACCCAGTATTTATAGCCTCATCTCTGGTTTACTTCTCTCATATAGAACCAGATAATAACCACTGATGAAATTTCTTCATTTTCATATCTCTGAAGCAAACAGAAAATATCTCTTTTCTCAATATCTATGGTGACAGTATTTAGCAGAGTCTATTTCATCCATTAAAGGGTACTCATGTATTAACACAAACGAATGTAAGGAGTACTACTATCTCTTTGCATGCAGATGCAATATAATGCAAAGTCATTTAAATGTGTGATTTTTCCCCTTTAGCTTCATATAAACTCCTTACAGTCATTACTACGTCCTCTGAATACATTGGGTACTCTTCAGCGTCTCTTTTCCCCAAGGTGCAATATATTATTAACAACGGGAAAACATCTTTTATCTCTTCTAAAGCTCTATTATTTATCTTTTTATTTATTGGCTGCATTCAAATAAATACATCCAAAATAATGCCCACCCTTTGTCCAGGGAAATGATTATTTCATACAATCAGGAAGGAATATAAAATGACTAAAACTTTCAGGAGCATGCTTTATCCATTTATACTCAATGCCTTAAAATCATACATATTTTGATGTATCAATTCTACATCTAAAATTTATTTTAAGGAAATGAGTATGGATATGCCCAAAGATTTAGCCTGAGCTTTATTCATTGCAGCATTTCTGTTTTTATTGTATACAACTCTTCTTTTCATTAAAAAAGAACTAGTTCAGAGAAAAATAATAACTATAATTATCTAAACTTTTCATCTGTAGGAGGTATATAAGACCTACAGAAGAGCACTACAAGACCGATCCTCTTCACTGGGGATAGAATTTGAATTTTGCCAAGGCATAGACATCCTAGAGTTACTTAAACAGAACTCTTATACTTTCCTCTATATCTTAATACCCTGGCAAATTAAAAGTAGAAGAAACACGTTTTTAAAATTCTGATAATTACATAGTACACACCCTAAAATTTATTCTACATTGGAACAAAGATGCTATTGATCATAGACTGCATCCAACTGATTAAACCTATTTATCCGAAACAGGTATCAAGTATTCTAGTGTGGTTTAACTTCTTATCTGCAGAACACCTCTAAATCAGTACTTAATATTGTTTGTAACACAAAGGCTTTTATGGTGTCCTTAGAAACTCTATTATCCCCCCAAGAAATAATTGGCCAAAGGGACTTTAGCTAATGAGGTTAACTGTTATGGTTCATTGGTTATGTATTTCTAAATCTTTTGTAAACATGGTGGAAATTTTTTCAAGATGGTAGCAGTGGCCATGGCTGCTGAAAATCCTTTATAAAATATCAGTTATTCTAACTAATTTCTAGGTTATGATTACTTTTATTCTAAATGCTATATTTTAATGTCAACTCTTTAAGTTTGCTGATAGATTTTCTTCCCTAACTTTATTGCTCATAAATGACATTAGTTAGGAAAAAAAAAAAAAATAGAGCATCAATGCACTGTGCAGGAGTAATTTCAATCATTTTTTTTAAAAAAAATCAATCAAATAATATTGCCAAAATAGTACTCTCCTACTATTATTTTAAATCATAAAATAATACGTTATGAGAAAACAGGCTTTAAGATATATTATTTCCTAGTTGGAATGGCCGTACTTCTTTTTCTCATCCATAGTCATTTGGATGGAAACTAGGAGAGAAATTAGTGTCCAGGGCCCTTCCTTCAGACTGAGTGTACTGAAGAGTCAAATGTTCCTCAAGATTTTTGGGACACATCATGTGAGTGTGAAGGACCAAGCCTCCCTGCGCAAATTTCCACAGTTTGGTGAGACCTTGGGTATTGCAAATGTTTTGTACTCCACTAAGAAGTCACTGGGTAGTGCAAGTCATTTGCAACCGGCTGCTAACCTAAAGGTTGGCAGCCTGAACTCACCCAGTGAGCTGCAGGAGAAAGTCCTGGTGATCTACTTCCATAAAGATTACAGCCCAGAAAACCCTATGGAGCAGTTCTACTCTGTTACACATGGGGTCACCATGAGTCAGAACCAACTCAAAGGCAATGGTATTGGTTTTTTGTTTTTTAGGCCAGCTTGCTTCACTCAAAGATAACGAAGAGGGAAGGACAAATGCCTAGATGGTAAAAATCTGCTCCCAGAGTCAGGAGTTCTTCAGAGGAACAGAACCAATGCCCTTGGGTATGAATAATTATACATCATATGTCTTTCAAGTGGAAGAGATATTGTATTTCAGTTCCTCTCAAGCATGGCAGATATTTTATTCCTATTTCATTCATTCTTGAATGCAAGAGAGAGTGAGTCCCTTGCCCACTGACCTATTCTAAGTAAGCTGCAGAATGGAGAACAGAATTTAGGTCCTCAGCCTCCTTGTGAAGCACATGGTAAGGACTCACTGCAGGGCTTCACAGTCCACAAAGGGCCTCAGATGGAGCCTTTTGCCATTATCACCATAGAAGTTTTTATATACGTGGAGAATTGTGTGTTAAAAGTCTTCATTTGAAGACCAGACTTAATAGTCTGACTGAGACTGGAGGTACCCCGGAAAGCATGGCCCCTGGATTCTCTATCTGCCCAGAACTAAAACAATTTCTGAGGCCAACTCTTCAGACAGGGATTGGACTGGACTGTGGGACATAAAGTGATACTCGTGAGGAGTGTGCCTCTTAGCTCTTGTAGATACAAGAGACTAAACGGGCAGCTTCTGTCCGGAGGTGTGATGGGAAGGCAGAGAGGGTTAGGAGTTGGCTGAATGGAGATGCGGAATCAGGGGTGGAAAGGAGGAGTGTGCTGTCACAGTATGGGGAGAGCAATTAGACATTAATTTATACATAACAGTGTATGTATAAATTTTTGTATGGGAAAAAATAAATTAAAAAAAGTCCTCATTTGACAAATACAAACATTTAAAGTATATCACAATTTTGTTACTTACTTTTGTTTTAGTATCTCTGCATTTTTAAGATACCAGGAGTTTCAAATGATAGACATATCCCAAACCTCTCAGTAACTCTGAGAGGTATTCAACATGTTGATTTAGTTAGTAAATTAGGGAAATCTTGATCAGATTACAGTTTATATTCTTCTGGATTCCTTTTCCAAAGTAACTCAGAACTCTATAAATTCTAAGGTGTTAGAGGATTTAGCCAGTCTTTTAGCAATCTTCTTAAGGTTATTAGAGGCTGAAATTAACTTCTTAAGTAATCTTAAATCCCTGAGTTAAAGAGCTCAGGTAAATATCTGTGTATCTAGCACCTCACTGTGGTAGTCCCAAAATAGGCCACTACTCCATAGTAGCATGAAAAATGCTTTAGCACCACCTGGAGGGAGCTGAGCTGTTAGAGTGCCTCAGTAAGGCAGATTATTACATGCATTACTATATTTATTCATAAATGATGCAGTGAGATTTTCGTGTACTTGTGTTTCCACCGTTCTGCAGAATTACATTGAAAAAGAAATTCACATATTCTGTAGAAAGATAAACAAAGATAGCAAGACCCTATTCGAGAAGCAGTTTGATTCTGCCTGAAGGTTAATTGCAGGTTACAGATTACTTAAAGAAACTATGAAATATTTTGCTTTCACTAAAAAAGGGTATGATAACTCTAAATTAAAATTAGAAGGAAAATTTAAGTGATGTTTAAGATACAGAAGCATTAAGGAATAAACTGGACAGCGTTTTCTAACTAGGTAGAAAATTATTACAGTAATGTATTGTTCTTTGAGTTTTTGTTCCGATACAACCACAGAGAGTTTATGAAAGAAACTACCCTGCAAGGAACTCATATTACTTAAAATGAAGAAGAGCTTTCCAAGGAACAGGAATAAATGTGGCTCTACCTAAGCACATTTATACTTTGGCAACCATTAGATACTAAAGTAGTCAGTCTTCATTTTCAAGAAAACAAGCAATGAACTAAGCTCCTCACACACATCTAGTTCTTTTAGTCTATTTCCAGGTACTGGAAGTTTTTCTTTATTGTCCTAAATCACACTTCACCCTAGTCCAATCTATATTCCATGGCAGTAGAATTTAAATTAATAAGCTTACTATGGGGCAGTTCTACTCTGTCCTGTAGGGTCGCTATGAGTCAGAATCGACTCGATGGCAACAAGTTTTTTTAATACACATTTTTAGAGGAATGAAGTCTTCGGTATTATGATTAAATGATCGCTTATTTTTCAGTACCAGTCATTGGATATCATCCTCAATTAAACCAAACAGCGCTGGTCAACCAAAAGTCTTTGTAGAAATAATTGACTTCCTCAGAAAAATATTCCAAAGTTTCCTACTACTTCATAAACATATAAGGATAGCTATATGGCTTTTTTAATTCTCAGTTAGGAACTGTCTGAAATCAAAGTGTCTCACTTGTGCTGAAAAATCTTTGGAAAGGAAGGGAAGGAATGCATTAAGAACAAGTGTGCTACTGTTGAAAGTAATGAGTTGAATATTTTACTTGTACAGAATATAAATATGGCATTTACTACTTTGCTATAGTATGTTCCAATTACTGTACTTTTGTCTCCCTTGTATACAGTAAAGTTTGGCTCTGATTCCAAGA
This sequence comes from Trichechus manatus latirostris, assembly GCF_000243295.1. Taxonomy (NCBI): domain Eukaryota; kingdom Metazoa; phylum Chordata; class Mammalia; order Sirenia; family Trichechidae; genus Trichechus; species Trichechus manatus. The sequence continues at coordinate 19,086,416 of NW_004443968.1, forward strand.
TAAAAGAAAGATATAAACAAGAGCTTTTGAGATTGATTTATTTAGTGCCTTGCACATTGGCATGAGCAAACCTATATCCAAAGCTTTAAATGGTGATGCCAAAGAAAAGTCTATAGTTATGACAATGCCAGATGCTCTTCTGCAGATTCCATTTCCATTTCTGCACTTTCTCTTGCAAGGTTTTCTATCATTTCCAGTTTCTTCCAAGTATTTTTTTAAAACAAAGCTTTAACAGACTTTCTCAGTTTACTTCTAAATCTCCTTTCTAACATTTAAAAAAGGATAAAAGGTTTTTGAAGAATCAAGTACATTTCAGTACAGATTAAAATACAACTGTTTTTTAAAAAGATGCCCTTTCTCTACATTCTGAGATAAATATGTCTCTTTCATAAAAGAGTAGAATGTCTTCTGAAAGTCAGTCAATGGTAATTACACTGTAATTAAAACTTGTGTATACTGAACCTCATTGCTAAACTATGCCAACTCAAATATATCTACTCTGGATTTCCCACCAAAAAACTTGAAATTCCATGCAGATGTCTTATTGGTCATTCAGGATATAGCTAGCTCCTTTCTTTTTTTACTAGAATTAGATAATGCTTTGAAGGACATAACTATTCTATGGGTATAGTTTAAGGTATATTTATTATTAGAAATTGATTACAGGGATTCATACTAATATTAATAGCACAAATAAAACATAATTAGGATAGTAAACCTACCATATTTTTTTCTGCACATATGTAGCCCTCGATTAGATTGAATAGTTAACACTTGATTGTGTAAACAGGAATCTTTATTAAAAGATTAAAAGATTCTTGTAGTAAGGAATCATGGGAGGGACCTTGAGACATTACCTATATACGTCCTTATTTCTAAATAGGTCACACACCCAAGGGAAAAAAAATTTCTATTTTAATCCTAAAGATCCATTATAGAGAATAAATGTTTATAAATTGTCTTCTTAAAATCTTACAGGGGTGAGAATACTACAATTTCCCTTAGAAGCCTCTTCTAAATGGTGTACACATTTATTTTTCATATAAAATTGTGATTGCTTTAAATATGTTGTTGTTAGGTGCTGTGGGGTCGATGTTTCGACTCACAGTGACCCCATGTGACAGAGTAGAACTGTCCCATAGGCTTTTCTAGGCCCTTATCTTTACATAAACAAATCTCCAGGTCTTTCTCCCATAGAGCCACTTGGTGGGTTCAAACCACCAACCATTTGGTTAGTAGCCGAGAGCTTAACCATTTGCACCACCACGGCTCCTTTGCTTTAATATGGATTTTGTTAATTCCCTCATTTGGCATTGACAGAGATGGGGAATAAAGCTTTATCCAAAACATTCTTCAGATATATAATTCATGCTTCTTATTTTAAATTAGCTTGTTTGTTCTAGGAATGGATATCTTTAATATAAGAAAAGAAGGAGGCATCAATCAAAAACATGGTTCTGAAATCGCCTTAGTAACCCAATTATGTGTCCTGGATATTCCTTACTATTTGTTGTTGTTGTTGTTAGGTGCTGTCAAGTCGGTACTATGTTCTTCAGCCGTCATATCAACTTCTGACCAGGTTTTCCCAATGATATGTAGCCATGTTTTGATCCCTTTTTAGCTCCATGTTGCAAATACTTTACCAATATTCACTTGTTTTTTTATAAATATTGTTTATTTTAACAAGGTTACACTTATTAGTCTTTTCCTTTATGGCTTCAGAATTTTTGTCTTGGTGAAAAAGGCCTTCCTCATCACAAGATTATAATGATATTTTCCTGTGTTTTTGTCATAATATGGCTGTAGTTTGTAATTTTGTTTTTAAAATTAGCCCTTTAATCTACCTAAAATGTATTATATGTGTTTTGAAATAAAAATCTACTTTCCTTTATAAAAATCCAGAGTTAATTGTCCTTACACTAATTATTGAATAATTTCTTCACTGAGTTGAAATGCCAAATTAAACTTACAGAAAATTATTATCAATCTACTTATTAACTCTGTAATCTAATCCATTGATTTATTTCTCCAGTATCTTATCGATATCACTCTGTTTCAATTAATATAGCTCTCCAGCCACTCCTTGGAAACCCTACAGGGCAGTTCTATTCTGTCCTATAGGGTCTCTATGAGTAGGAATTGATTGACAGCAACGGGTTTGGTTTTTTGGTTTGTAATTAAAATGTGGAGTTTTTATAATAAAATGTAGACTTTTGCAAATATTCCCCCACCTACTTACTTGTTTTCAAAATATTCTTCTCTGTTTTTGTGCCATATCACTTCATGTATGATAGATGTAACTTGTTGAATTTCTTGAAAAACTACCTTGAATTTTTTTTCTTAATATTTTTCCTTTTGTACCAGTTTGCAAAATAATTCATTAGTCACTCAGCATCCTCCAAAGGTGACTAATGAGGATTTTTTTTAGTATTATTATGAACTCACAGACATATATATATATATATGTGAATTTTTTAGGTATAATTCACATACCAGTCACACTTTCAAAGTGTTTTTTTGTGTTTTCACAAGGTTGTGCAACCATTATCATTACCTAATTCTGGGACATTTCATCAATCCAAAAAGAAATCCTGTACCCATTAGTAATAATTACCCATTCTTCCCTACCTCCAGCCCCTGACAACCTCTATGTAATTTACTTTCTGTTTCTATGAATATGTCTATTCTAAAGCTGTCATATAAATGGAATTATACAATGTGGCCTTTTATGTCTGGCTTCTTTCCCTTGACATAACAATTTGAAGTTTAATGTTAGCATAGCTTTTTGGAGATGTTCTTTATCAATCTGAGGTAGTTCCTCTCTAATTTGGGTAGAGTTTTTATCATGAATGGGTGTCAATTTGGTCAAATTCTTTTTCTGTCCCAATTGATATGACCTGATGATTTTTCTCCTTTATACTGTTGATATGGTGGATTATATTGCTTGATTTTTGAATGTTGAACCAGCTTTACATACCTGGAATAAATTGCTCATGATCATGTGTATAATTCATTTCATACTTTGGTAAATTCAACTTGCTAATAATCCTGTTTAGAATTTTTGCATCTAAGTTTATGAGAGATATTAGTTTTTAGGATGGTTTTCTTTTGTTTTTTGTAATGCTTTTGTCTTGTTTTAGTATCACAATAATATTGGCTTCATAAAATGAGTTGGGAGGTATTCCCTCTTCTATTTTTCTATTTTCCAAAAGAGATAGCGTAAACTTAGTGTTAGTTATTCTTCAAATGTTTGGTAAAATTCCCCAGTCAAGCCCACTGGACTTCAGGATTTCTTTTCTGGAAGGTTTTTAATTTCACGGTCAATGTCTTTAATAATTATAGTACTGTTCAAGTTATTTAATTCATCTTGGTTGATTTTTGTTCAATCTCTCTTTTAGGCTAGAGGGAGTGGCTAGTTAAGAGTCACAAAACCCATTCTTGGCCCTCTCTTTTGCATCTTGCCTAATGTGGTATAGCTCTTACTTTTGAATGTTGGCACTGTTTTCATTTTTTCTGAGGTCTCTGTTAACCTCTTATTGCATATATTGAATGTTATGTTGTTAAGTGAATAAAGGTTTACATGTATCATATATTCTTGGTAAATAGTTTATCAACCTGAAATATGGTGCTTTTACCTTCTTAATGCTTTTACACCTGAATTTTATTTAGTTTTACTATCACAACATATTCTTTATTATTTTTTGCTGTTGCCCCATGTAATTCTTTTTCCATCCATTTTTCTCAATCTTCCAGTGTCTCTTGGTTCCAATTACATCTCTTGAAATCAAAATACACTTTGTGTTTATTTTCTTATTTAGAGAGTCTCTATTTGTAAATATATGAATTTAACCATTTTGTTACTACTATGTTCAATTTCTTCTTATAACTACAATTGTTTCTATTTATATTTTCGTATTTTTTTAATAGTTTTCTTCTTTTCTGCAGTTTTATTGAGTTTTGGTGAAACTTTACACAGAAAATTAGGTTCCCATTTACCAACTTGTATACATATTGTTCAGTGACATTTGTTACATTTTCCACATCATGTCAATACTCTCCATATTTCCATTCTGGTTGCTCTACTTCCATTAATTCAGCTTCCCTGTCCCCTCCCCTCCCCCACTGACCTTCTCATCAATGCTTTAAATGTTGACCATTTGATCTCACATAGATTTTTTTTTTAAGGAGTCTTCGAATTCTTTATCTCCTTAATGAAGACATTAAATTCTTTATCTCTTTCCTTTCATTGACTATTGGGAAGGGACAGAATGAGTAATCAAGTGGGCTTAGCCAGTAGCTAGGCTTCTGGGTATAAGAATGTTTCCTCTAACTGTTCTCAACCTCTGTTTGGATGCTGCCTTGCGTCTCTGAACCAAGAGCACATTCATTTCATACACATGAAACAGACACCTACATTGTCGTTCAGGGTTAGTATATCTGTGCTTAGAACATTCTTGGATATACTATTCTGTTTTGAAGTCCCTCTTTGGTCTGTTTTGGGTAATGTTATTTATTTATTTCTGTAAAATCCTATCTGCTTTCCATCTTTCAGTAATTTCTACTAGTTTCTAGTCTATCAAGGAAACTCTTACTCTGCATTGGGGTTGTAGAACCCCAATGCAGAATAGCACATATTTATTCCTATAGCACATATTTACTCCTATCTTAATCCAGTCTCAAGAATATTATCTTATCTCTTTTAACTCTGTAATCTAAAACTCTAAAAGTAAATTGCTTGCAGTGTAACTACATCTTTGCAAACTTTATTCTTACTGTAATTATCAGTGTATAGATATATATTTTATGAATTAAAATAAATTTGAAGATTGTATTATTAAACTTATGTAATACATTCCATATGATCATTTACTAAGAATTTCTAATTTTAAATATGAGCTGAAATAGCCAAAAATCTTGCATAAAACATGTGCTCTTCATATGAAGTAACAAATGCAAAAACAAATAACTTGACAGTTAGCCAGGAACCAATGTCTGAAGTATATAGACTACATTATGCGTCTATTTTTAAACTCTTAAATAAAATGTACTGCCTGATTCATGTGTTACATAGTCACCAAAAGTTCATGGTGCACAGAAATGATTGGAAAACTGTCTAACAGCTGTTAGGTTTCTATTCATCTCTGGCAGGCAAATAACTCGTGGAACCATGAAGGCTCAACAGGAAGCTAAAAATACTCCTTTCATATTGACTTGGTAAGCTGAGGTATATGGAGTTTGAGACCATGCTTTCATATCTTGACAGCTGCCTTTCTTTCTCTAAAATGACACACTAACAACATGCACGTGAAATTCATTGAAATGTGAATGGAATATATTATATGTGAACTGAATTCATTATGTTCTCCAGGCTTATGCTTTCATTTAGAAGGAAAAGTGCACTATTATTCATTTCAAGCACTTATGGGTAGCATTTAAACTAAAAGTAGAAATTAATATAAATCAAGCAAACAAATCCAAAAGAATGACATTTGGTTGGAAACTTTGAACACCTTCCATTTCAACCGTAATCCCCATTTTGAAGATACCGATTTTCATATGAGAATATACCAAATGAATAAGAAGTAACTTTCTATTTATATTTTTCGCCATAACAAATTTCACAGGACAAAGTCTTTAGAAATGGATGGAATAAAAAGTTTATTTCAGTTATACTTAGAGTGTCCAGACATTTGTATATATTTAGAGTTACTTGTCCAGCTTTCACATACATTTGAGGCAATTGAAAACATCACGGCTTGAAGCAGCTGCACCTTAGTCATCAAAGGGACATCTTTGCTTTTTAAGATTTTGAAGAGGTCTTTTGTAGCAGATTTGCACAATGCAATACATTGTTTGATTTCTCGACTGCTGTTTTATGGCATTGTTCGATTCAAATAAAATCCTTGACAACTTCAATCTTCTCTGTACTATATCATGATGTTACTTATTGTCCAGTTGTGAGAGTTTTTTATTTTCTTTATATTGAAGTCTAATCCACACTGAAGGCTGTAGTCTTTGATCTTCATCAGTAAGTGAATCAAGTCCTCTTCGCTTTCAGCAAGCAAGTTTGTGTCATCTGCGTACCACAGGTTGTTAATGAGTCTTCCTCCAACCCTGATGCCATGTTCTTCTTCATATAGCCCAGTTTCTCAGATTATTTGCTCAGCACAGATTGAATAAGTATGGTAGACTGATACAGCCCTAGAACACACCTTTTCTGATTTTAAATCACACAGTATTCTCTTGTTCTGTTCAAATGATTGCGTCTTGATCTATGTACAGGTTCCTCATAAGCACAATTAAGTGTTCTGGAATTCTCATTCTTCACAATGTTATCCATAATTTGTTATGATCTGCACTGTTGAATGCCTTTGCATAGTCAATAAAACACAGGTAAACATCTTTCTGGTATTCCCTGCTTTCAGCCAAGATCCACCTGACATCAGCAGTGATACCCCTTGTTCCACATGTCTTCTAAATCTGCATTGAATTTCTGGTGGTTCTCTGTAAATGTACGGCTGCAGCCATTTTTGAATTATCCTTAGGAAAATTTGGCTAGCATGTGATATTAATGATATTGTTTGATAATGTCGACATTCTGTTGGCCATCTTTCTTTGGAATGGACACAAATATGGATCTCTTCCAGTCAGTTGGCCAGGTAGTTGTCTTCCAAATTTCTTGGCATAGACAAGTGAGTGCCTCCAGCATTGCATCCATTTATTGAAGCATCTCAATTTTAAGTCTCCTCATGTGCATGTGAAAGCTGGACAATGAAAAAAGAAGACAGAAGAAGAATTGATGAATTTCAATTGTAGTGTTGGCAAAGAATACTGAATATACCATGGACTGCCAGAAGAGCAAACAAAACTGTCTTGGTAGAAATACAGCCAGAATGCTCCTTAGAAGCAAGGATGTTGAGATTTTGTCTCACTTACTTCGCACACATTATTGGGAGGGACCAATCCCTGGAGAAAGACATCATGCTTGGTAAAGTAGAGGGTCAGTAAAAAGAGGAAGACCCTCAACAAGATGGATTGATACAGTGGCTGCAACAATGGACTCAAACATGCCTACTATTATCACAATGGCACAGGACCCAGCAACGTTTCATTCTGTTTTATATAGGGTTATTATGGGTCAGAACTGACTCAATGGCAGTGGGTTTGGTTTCGGTTTTTTATGAGTCAGAATCGACTCATCGACACCTAACAACAACAGATTTACTTGAGTAAATTATATAGAGCCCTGGTGATGCAGTTCTTAAGCACTCAACTGCTAACAAAAAGGTCTACAGTTCAAACCCACCAGCTGTTCCGCAAGAGAAACATGTGCCAGTCTGTTTCCATAAAGATTTACAGCATTGGAAACCCTATGGGGCAGTTCTACTCTGTCCTCCAGGGTCACTACGAGTTAGAATTGACTCGATGGCAGTGTTTTGTTTTGTTTTTTATGGGCTAAATGACATAGTAACTTTTTTTTAAAAAGAGTCTAACCAATTCTCTGCATGCTCCTCCATGCTTCCTGCATAGATTTTTTTTCTAATTAAGTATGGAGAATAAGAAGCAATTGTTGTTGTGGTGGTTGTTAGTTCCTCTCAAGTCGATTCCTACTCATGGTGACTCCACGTGTGCAGAGTAGAGCTGCTCAACAGGTTTTCAAGACTGTGACCTTTCTGAAGCAGATCACTGAGGCCCTCTGAGTGGATTCGAATCATCAACCTTTTTGCAAGGAGTCGAGTACTTAATCATTTGCACCACTTAGGGTTTTAGCAACCTATAGGACAGAGTAGAACTGCCCCGTAGGATTTCCAAGGAGCAGCTGGTGGATTCAAACTGCCGAACTTTCGGTTAGCAGCCGAACGCTTTACCACCGCACCACCAGGGCTCCTAAGTAGCTAATAATTAATCTTACACATGTAATGATCTTTTTATGGACTCAAATTTTATCAACAAAAAAGCGAATAATATATTTGTTTAACAATATGTGCATATACCTATATGCCTAGTCCTCAAAAGAATAAAAAATAATAATATAAAGATAGTTTCGCCTATCCTAAAAAAAAATAAAATATTTAATACATTTAAAAATTGTGAGAGTTTATTTTAATCCTCACTCATCCTAAATTTTTCTTTAACCTCTGGATTAACACTGCTCAATAAATGTAACCTTAAATTTTTTGGTATCCACTTTAAAAGTTTTTTAAAAAGTGAAATAATTCCAATAATGTATTTAACTCTTTATACCCGAAGTATTATCATTTCAACATTCAGTAAATTCTAAAAAAAAAATTATCAGTGAGATATTTTACATTTTTTATATTCTTTTTTTTTCTAACTCTTCAAAACTTGTGTGTATTTTACATTTTGAGCATATCATAATTCAGACTAGCCACACTTCAAGAGTCAGTACTCACATATGGCTAGTGGCTGCCATATGGAAAGTTCTAAACGAACCAGGTGATTATGCATTATACAGGTTATGAATAGATTCTACAAATTGTAAGATGCAGAAGTTTCCAATATCACCTCAAAAATAGACTGCACACCCAGTGCATTACCTAGGTATATGGTATAGAATTATAAAGGCATATCATATCTAAATTGATTACACGTAGAACAGTTGGGGACAAGACAACTTAGAAGCCAACAAAGCATATTCAAGCACAAACCAACAAAATAGAAGTAAGAAAGACAGATGTGGTCACCATTTGGTGCCACTCTTATAATCAGTCTTCAATTTTTTTTATTTTTATTTTTGGTACACTTTAGAAAGGACATAGTGCTTATAAAATTACCCAGAAAAATGCAGTTCTATTTGAAAATGCTTCCAATTATTCAGGAAGAAAATTTCTTTTAGGGAAATCTGTTTCAAAAGCAAATGAAAGAACAAAATACCAATATAATCAGGAACATATTGGGCGCTAGTATCATTTACATGTTGGGAGAGAAAATTACAGCAAACTGCTACCAAAATTCCCGGCTTCCAAAAGATATTCAGGAAGTAATGCAGCATGGATATATACCACAAACATTAAATCTTTCCCTCTTGTCTGCCAACTACAAGTCAGAAATAAGGCTAGTTTTGTGGGCTATGATCAGTGCCACACTCAGAGGGGCCCCACACTTGGTTTAAGGTTCCACTGTTGCAGTCTTAAAACTTAATTTTTTAACAAGGGAATGTGCATTTTCATTTTTCACTGGGTCTTGCAAATTATGTAACTGGTCCTGCTTGGGGATGATGTAGGGTCTAGAAGCTAAACAAGCTGGGAAATAACAATTTAATCTTGGAAGGGCTGAACTTGGTATTTATATTTTTTAATGGAAAAGTGTACACAGTTGCATTATGTACTGCATTTCTGATTTCCCTTTATTGGTGCCTGTCATGGATTGAATTATGTCCCCCAAAAATGTGTGTATCAGTTTGGCTGGGCCGTGATTCCTGGTATTGTGTGATTTTCCTGTAGGATATAAATCCTGCCTCTATGATGTTAAATGAGGAAGGATGGTCGGCAGTTGTGTTAGTAAGGCAGAACTCAGTCTACAAGACTGGATGGTGTCCTGAGGTAATCTCTTGAGATGTAAAAGACAGAAGTGAGCAGAGAGACAGGGGGACTTCATACCACCAAGAAAGTAGTGCCAGGAGGAGAGCACGTCCTTTGGACCCTGGTTCCCTGTGCGGAGAAGCTCCTAGTCCGGGAGAAGGTTGATGGGAAGGTCAACAGAGAGAGAAAGACTTCCCCTGGAGCTAACACCCTCAATTTGGACATTTAGCCTACTTTACTGTGAAGAAATAAATTTCTTTTTGTTAAAGCCATCCACTGGTGGTATTTGTGTTATAGTGGCACTAGATGACTAAGACAATGCCTAAAGGAAACTCAGCAGGTATATACATGTAACCCACTCTCAAGTGTAAAATACCTGCCTAAAGGAAATAATTAGCTTCCATAAGTCTGGTTATATTCATCAGACCAGCTGTCAAAAAACTTTTTCTGTAAAGGGCCATATAGAAAATATTTTTACTCTATGGGCCATATGATCTCTGTCACAACTAGTCAACTTGGCCATTGTAATGGGAAAGCAGCATAGACAATATGTAAACAAATGGATGTAGCTATGTTCCAATAAAACTTAACTTACATAAACCGACATTGGAGCCATAGTTTGCCATCCCGAGTCTAAATTTACTTTACTTGCAAGTAAAAGAAATTCAGCTCAAACTTATTAGAAATTTATTGGCAACAACAGCATAAATAAATAAATAAATAAATCTTAGTCCAGTACTCAAAAGATGTTATTGGGAACCTATTTTCTCTCCACTTCTTAGCCGCTAGTATTTCCAAGTCTAAATGACCTTATTACTCCTGATCTCAGGAGAGAGAAAAACCTCTTCTTCAGCAACTACATCAATCACTAAGAAGAGACTAGTGCCTTGCTTAAGTCTTTTTTCCCATCCCTGGATCAATCAATGCTCCCAAGAGAAGAAGGCCTCTTATTGGTCAGTCCAGCTCATGTGCTCACTCCTTTAAAGGCAGAAGAAATGAGAGGAGAGATATTTGATTGCTAATCTCACCAGATGAGACAGAGACAATTAACAAAAAAAAAAAAAAAAGTAATTTATGGGAAAGAGGAGAAAGAAAGGCTGGGCAGGGACAAATCACTGTTGTTCGCTACAGTGCTTTGCCACCTAATCTTAGATTGAAGGCAATTGTTGAAGGCAATGGTGCTCAAAGTCCTAATAGTTTGAAATGTAAGATTTCAATAAATAAATATATTAATGATATATTAATTCAAATTGGAAGCCACTCACCGATAAGATCATATTTCAAGACATTGTCACTGCTGACCCATTAACTCTAGGGAAGAAAGGTACACTAAGAGGAACAAGGACTTTTTCATCTAAAAGAGTCAAGCACTGAGGTGAGGATGGAGGACAGATCCAGATATAGACAGAGGATAACCTACTGATAAACAGAAGATGACATATTATATATACAGAGTACAGCAACAGACATACAGTGGTCCGTACTGAGGAAAAATCACCATAGAGTGGGGATTTTTAATAGGCAGTTCAAGCAATGAGTCATAGTATTCTAGATCAGGAGAATGTATCCTAACAGAAGTCACTGGTAATTGCATTTGGGTTGCCATTTAGGTTTCCAAAACATGGTTTTAGATATCAGAGACAGAGAGGAAGGGGGATACTGGTTCTGAGAATAAAAACATCAATGCTCTGAATTGATTTCGAAGGTTAGTACCATGCTAGCAATTGACACTTCGTTGATGGTCTGGAGTTCCTTCACACCCTCCCACCCAAGGACAAGATTTTCCAAAATCATGAGACAAGGCTGAGCCCGAGGCTGGTTCTCAATTCTTCAGGGCGAGAAGAAGATGCAGCAGCTGAGAGCAAGGCAGAGTCTTGGGAGTTGAGGATAGTTTGTAAGATTATAGGGAAAGTTCCTACTCTCTGAGGCTTTTATTTTTCTTTTGTTTTTGTTTCCTTTGATGACTTTTTAAATTTGATTGTGCTGAGATATATATAACAAAACATTCGCCATTTCAACCACCTTTACATGTACAATTCAGTGACATTAATTATGTTCACTATGCTGTATAAACATCACCTCTATCCATTTCCAATTTTTTTCATTACTCATAACAGAAACTCAGTACACTTAGGAGTATCTCCCCATTTCTCCCCCCCAGTTGCCCCTAGTAACCACTAATAAACTGGTCTCTATACATTTGCCTATTCTAGGTATTTCATATAAGTGAGATCATACAATATTTGTCCTTTTTTGTATGACTTATTTCACTCATCAGATTTTAAAGGTTCATCCACGTAACATGTATAAGAACTTTATTTCTTTTTATGGCTGAGTTATATAGCTGTGTGTGTGTGTGTGTGTGTGGTGGGGTTGTCTTTGTTGGATGCCGTCGAGTCGATTCCAACTCATAAATCACTGCCATCGAGCCGATTCAGACTAACAGTGATCCTATAGGACAGAGTAGAACTGCCCCATAGGATTTCCAAGGCTATAAATCTTTACAGAAGCAGACTGCCACGTTTTTCTCCCACAGAACAGCTGGTGGGTTCCAACTACTGATCTTTTGGTTAGCAGCCCAATGCTTTAACCACTGCACGACCAGAACGGCTCATGTTGCTGTTGTTGTTAGGTGCCATCAGGCTGCTTCCGACTCATAGAAACCCTGTGTACTACAGAACAAAACACTGCCCTGTCCTGTGCCATCTTCACAATTTTTATGGTTGAGCCCATTGTTGCAGCCACTGTGTCAATCCATCTCGTTGAGGGTCTTCCTCTTTTTCACTGACCCTGTAGTTTACCAAGCATGATGTCCTTCTCCAGGGACTGATCCCTCCTGATAACATGTCCAAAGTATGTGAAAAGTAGTCTCTCCATCCTTGCTTCTAAGGAGCATTCTGGTTGTACTTCTTCCAAGACAGATTTGTTCGTTCTTTTGACAGACCATGGTATATTCAATATTCTTCACCAACACCACAATTCAAAGGTGTCAATTCTTCTTCAGTCTTCTTTATTCATTGTCCAGCTTTGCATACATATGATGCGATTGAAAATACCATGGCTTGTGTCAGGCGCACCTTGGTCTTCAAGGTGACATCTTTGCTTTTCAACACTTTAAAGAGGTCTTTTGCAGCAGATTTGCCCAATGCAATGTGTCTTTTCATTTCTTGAATGCTGCTTTCATGGGTGTTAATTGTGGATCCAAGTCAAATGAAATCCTTGACAGCCTCAATCTTTTCTCCATTTATCATGATGTTGCTTATTGGTCCAGTTGTAAGGATTTTGTTTTCTTTATGCTGAGGCGTGAGCCATACTGAAGGCCACGGTCTTTGATCTTCATCATTAAGTGCTTCAAGTCCTCTTCACTTTCAGCAAGCAAGGTTGTGTCATCTGCTGATCGCAGGTTGTTAGTGAGTCTTCCTCCAATCCTGATGCCTCATTCTTCTGCATATAGTCCCGTTTCTCAGATTATTTGCTCAGCATACAGATTGAATAAGTATGATGAAAGGATACAACCCCGACGCACACCTTTCCTGACTTTAAACCATATAGTATCCCTTTGTTCTGTTCTAACAACTGCCTCTTGATCTATGTACAGGTTCCTCATGGGCACAATTAAGTGTTCTGGAATTCCCATTCTTCACAATGTTATTCATAATTTGTTATGATCCACAGTCGAATGCTTTTGCATAGTCAATAAAACACAAGTAAACATCTTTCTGGTATTCTCTGCTTTCAGCCATGATCCATCTGACATCAGCAATGATATACCTGGTTCCACATCCTCTTCTGAATCCAGCTTGAACTTCTGGCAGTTCCCTGTTGATATACTGCCACAGCCACTTTTGAATGATCTTTAGCAAAATTTTACTTTTGTGTAATATTAATGATGTTGTCAGATAATGTCCACATTCGGTTGGATTACCTTTCTTGGGAATAGGCATAAAGATGGATCTCTTCCAGTCGATTGGCCAAGTAGCTGTCTTCCAAATTTCTTGGCATAGATGAGTGAGCACTTCCAGCACTGCATCCATTTGTTGAAACATCTCAATAGATATTCTGTCAATTCCTAGAGCCTTGTTTTTCACCACTGCGTTCAGCGCAGCTTGGACTTCTTTCAGTATCATTGATTCCTGATCATATGCTATCTCTTGAAATGGTTGAACATCGACCAATTCTTTTTGGTATAGTGACTCTGTGTATTCCTTCCATCTTCTTTTGATGCTTCCTGCATCGTTTAATGTTTTCCCTATAGAATCCTTCACTATTGCAACTCGAGGCTTGAATGTTTTCCTCAGATCTTTCAGCTTGAGAAATGCAGAGCGTGTTCTTCCCTTTTGGCTTTCTATCTCTAGCTCTTTGCACATGTCATTATAATACTTTGTCTTCTCAAACAGCCATTTGATATCTTCTGTTCAGTTCTTTTACTTTATCATTTCTTCCTTTCACTTTAGCTACACTACTTTAAAGAGGAAGTTTCAGAGTCTCTTCTGACATCCATTTTGGTCTTTTCTTTCTTTCCTGTCTTTTTAATGACCCCTTGCTTTCTTCATGTATGAATTATACATAATAAAAGTGGAAACTATCTTCTATGGTAAAAACTGAGAAAATAAAGCTTCAGTATCAAAGAAAAATAGTTTTTATTTTAATCATGAATTGGTTAGGGCAAAAGGTAAGCTGCTATAACAAAGAGACCCAAAAATATATTGACTTAAATCTGACAGAGATTGATTTTTTTCTAACATGACACCACTACTTATATGTCAATTTGTCATACTGTGTTGGTTTGTGTGATGCTTTGGTGCTGGAAGCTATACCACCACTAATTCAAATACCAGGAGGGTCACCCATGGTGGAAAGGTTTCAGTAGTGCTTCCAGACTAAGACAGACTAGGAAGAAAGATGTGGAAATCTATTTCTGAAAAAATTGAACACTGAAAGCCTTATGAATAGTGGAGGAACATTGCCGGATTTAGTGCTGAAGATGAACCCCTCAGGTTGGAAGACACTTGAAATATAACTAGTTAAGAGCTGCCTCCTCAAAATAGATACAACCTTAATGACGTAGATGGAGTAAAGCTTTGGGACCTTCATTTGCTGATGTGACACAATTCAAAATGAGAAGAAAAAGCTGCAAACATCCATTAATAATTGGAATATGGAATGTACAAAGTATGAATCTAGGAATATTGGAAGTCATCAAAAATGAAAGGGAACACGTAAAGATAGATATCCTAGGCAGTAGTGAACTGAAATGGACTGGTATTGGCCATTTCGAATCAGACAATCATATGGCCTACTATGCCGGGAATGACAAATTGAAGAGGAATAGTATCACACTCATCATCAAAAAGACCATTTCAAGATCTATCCTGAAGTACAACTCTGTCAGTGATAGGATAACATTCATTTACCTATAAGGAAGACCAGTTAATATGACCATTATTCAAATTTACACACCAACCACTAATGTCAAAGATGAAGACATTGATTTTTACCAACTTCTGTAGTCTTAAATTGATCAAACATGCAATCAAGATACATTGATAACTACTGGTTATTGGAATGTGAATGCTGGAAATGAAGAATTAGTAGTTAAACTATGGCCTTGGTGATAGAAACAATGCTGGAGGTCACATGACAGAATTTTGCAAAACCAGTGACTTATTCACTGTAAATACATTTTTCGACAACATAAACAGTGACTATACATGTGGACTTAGCAGACAGAAAACTCAGAAATCAAATTGACTATATTTGTGGAAAGAGATGATGGAGAAGCTCAATATCATCAGTCAGAACAAGGCCAGGGGCTGACCGTAGAACAGACCATCAACTGCTCTTATGCAAGTTCAAGTTGAAGCTGAAGATAATTAGAACAAGTCCACAAGAACCAAAATACTACCTTGAGTATATCCTACCTGAATTTAGTGACCATCTCAAAAACAGATTTGACACACTGAACATTAATGACTGAAGACTAAATGAGTTGTAGGATGACATGAAGGACATCATACATGGAGAAAGCAAAAAGTCACTGAAAAGTCAAGAAAGAAAGAAAAGACCAAAATGGATGTCAGAAGAGACTCTAAAACTTGCTCTGGAACATAGAACAGCTGAAGCAAAGGAGGAAATGATGAAGTAAAAGAGCTGAACAGATATCAAAGGGCAGCTCGAGAAGACAAAGTCAAGTATTACAAAGAAGTGTGCAGAGACCTGGAGTTAGAAAACCAAAAGAGAAGAGCACATATTTCTCAAGCTGAAAGAACTGAAAAAAGATGTAAGCTTTGAGTGGCAATATTGAAGGATCCTCTCAGCAAAGTATTAAATGAAGCAGGAAGCATCCAAAAAAGATGAGGGGAATACACAGAGTCACTCTACCAAAAGGAATTGGTTGACATTCAACCATTTCAGGAGGTAGCATATGATCAAGAACTGATGGTGCTGAAAGAAGTCCAAGCTTCACTGAAGGCATTGGCGAAAAACAAGGCTCCAACAACCTAAACGCCCACCAATAAATGAATGGATAAGCAAACTATGGTACATGCACGCAGTGGAATACTACGCAAAGATAAAGAACATTATTAAATCTGCAAAACATCTTGCAACATGGATGAATCTGGAGGGCAGTATGCAGAGTGAAATAAGTTAATCACAAAAGGGCAAATACTGTATGAGACCACTATTATAAAAACTTATGGAAAGGTTTACACACAGAAAGAAAACTATCTTTGATATTCACTAGGGAAGCAAGCGGTGGGAAGGGAAAGACACTAACTAGACAATAGATAAGGGTAACTTTGGTGAAGAGTAAGACAGTACACAATATACACAATACTGGGGAAGTCAGTACAACTTGACCAAAGCAAGGTCATGGAAGCTTCCTAGACACATCCAAATTCCCTGAGGGACCAAATTACTGGGTCAAGGGCTGGGGACCATGGTCTCGGGGGTCATCTAGCTGAATTGGCATAACATAGTTTATAAAGAAAATGCTCTACATCCTACTTTGGTGAGTACCATCTGGGGTCTTAAAAGCTTGTGAGTGGCCATCTAAGATACTCCACTGGTCCCATCCCATCTGGAGCAAGGGAGAATGAAGAAAACCAAAGGCACAAGGGAACAACTGGTCCAAAGGACTAATGGACCACAACTATCACAGCCTCCACCAGACTGAGTCCAGCACAACTAAATGGTGCCCAGCTACCACCAACAACTGCTCTGACAGGGATCACAATAAAGGGTCCCAGACAGAGCTAGAGAAAAATGTAGAACAAAATTCTAACTCACAAAAAAAAAAGACTAGACTTACAGGTCTGATAGAGACTGGAGAAATTCTGAGAATACGGCCCCAGACACTCAGTACTGAAGTCATTCCTGAAGTTCAACCTTCAGCCAAAGATGAGATAGGCCCATAAAACAAACAATAATACACACAGCTCAATCACGTATATGAGACTAAATGGGCACACCAGCCCAGGGGCAAGGACAAGAAGGCAGGAGAGGACAGGAAAGCTGGATAAATGGAAATGGGGAACCCAAGGTCGAGAAGAGAAAGTGTTGACACATCACAGGGTTGGCAAACAATGTCACAAAACAATATGTGTATTAATTATTTAACGAGAAACTAATTTGCTCTGTAAACCTTTATCTAAAGCACAATAAGAAAAAAAAAAAAAAACACAAGGCTCCAGGAATTGACAGAACACCAATCAAGATGTTTCAACAAACAGATGCAGCACTGGAGGCGCTCACTTGTCTATGCAAGAAATTTGAAAGACAGCTACCTGGCCAACCAACTGGAAGAGATCCATATTTATGCCTATTCCAAAGAAAGGTGATCCAACAGAATGCAGAAATTATCAAACAATATCATTAATATCACACGCAGGTAAAATTTTGCTGAAGATCATTCAAAAACAGTTGCAGCAGTACATTGACAGGGAAATGCCAAAAATTCAAACCAGATTCAGAAGAGAACACTGAACAAGGGATATCACTGCTGATGTCAGATGGATCTTGGCTAAAGGCACGAAAGATGTTTACCTGTGTTTTATTGACTATGCAAAGGCATTTTACTGTGTGGATCATAACAAATGTGGATAAAATTTTGAAGAATGGGAATTCCAGAACACTTAATTGTGCTCATGCAGAACATGTACATAGACCAAGGTGCAGTCGTTCGAACAAAACAAGGGGATACTGCATAGTTTAAAGTCAGGAAAGGTGTGCATCAGGGTTGTATCTTTTCATCATACTTATTCAATCTGTATGCTGAGCAAATAATCTGAGAAACTGGACTATATGCAGAAGAATGAGGCATCAGGATTGGAGGAAGACTCATTAACAACCTGCAATCAGCAGATGACACAACCTTGCTTGCTGAAAGTGAAGAGGACTTGAAGCCCTTAATGATGAAGATCAAAGACCATAGACTTCAGTATGGCTCACACCTCAACATAAAAAAAAAAAAAAATTCTCACAACTGGACCAATAAGCAACATCATGATAAATGGGAAAAGATTGAGGTTGTCAAGGATTTCATTTTATTTGGATCCACAATCAACACCCATGGAAGCAGCAGTCAGGAAATCAAATGATGTATTGCGTTGTGCAAGCCTGCTGCAAAAGACCTCTTTAAAAGTGTAAAAAGCAAGCTGTCACTTTGAGGACTAAGGTGTGCCTGACCCAAGCCATGGTTTCAATCACCTCAAATGCGTGCAAGAGCTGTACAATGAATAAGGAAGACCAAAGAAGAATTATTATGGCGTTGAATTATGGTATTGGCAAAGAATATTAAATATACCATGGACTGCCAGAAGAACAAACAAATCTGTCTTGGAAGAAGTACAGCCAGAATGCTCTTCAGAAGCAAGGATGGCAAGATTTTGTCTCATATACTTTGGGCATGTTATCAGGAGGGAGCAGTGTCTAGAGAAGGACATCATGCTTGGTAAAGTGGAGGTTCCAGGAAAAAGAGGAAGACTCTCAACAAGTTGAATTGACACAATGGCTGCAACAATGGGCTCAAACATAGCAATAACTGTGAGGATGGCGCAGGACCAGGCAGTGTTTCATTCTGTAGTACATAGGGTCACTATGAGTGGGAACTGACTCAACAGCACCTAACAACAACAACAACATGACAACCCAGAATAGGTGGGTTGGCAACTCTGGTCACCAAAGTTATACAGATTTCCAGCGTGTCAGGGAAGCTGGAAGTTTTAACATGTGATTTCCACTTCTGATTCCAAGAAGACTGCTCCAACTGTCTCCAGTGTATGTGTGTGAGATTGTGTGTGTCTGTGTGTGTTTACGTGCACAGGAGAGCATGTACACATGTATGTTTGTGTTAGGGCAAAGATTTGGGGTGAGGATTGAGTGTGAGAGGTAAAAGTCAAGAAAGGTACACAGGGGCCAGGTTGTAAATGACCTTGTAAGGAGTTTGGGCTTGATTGTGAAGCCTTTGCAGGATTTTAAGCAGGCGAGTGATGTGGGCAATTGATATTTTATAAATTTCATTTGGGTTGCAGCTTCCTCTTACAAGGAGGGAAGTAGCTGTCTTCATTTTGATTTATTTCAACAAACACTATATTTTATTGAACACTATATTTGTGGCAGGCCAGTTTTCAGTGAAATCAAGAAGACAGAGGAGTCAAGCTTGTTGCCTGGTGACATTTTCCCTTTTGATGCATTGTCTCTTGGAACATAACTTAGTCTTTAGAGAACAGGAAAGATGGGGGAAAACAAATCCTGTGTAAAATATAGAGTCTTTCATTTATATTGATCTCCATTTTCAGGCCCATTGGGTTCATCCCAGCTGGCTCTTCAGGTGCTCATGCTAAAAATCTTCCAACAAGAGCTAAAAATCTTCCAACAAGTCTACTCCACTAGGTCTCCAGACACAACTGAATTCCATTGGTGAGCAACGTTTAGAGTGAGGCAGAAAATGTGTCATATCTCTTTAGGCAGTTGTTCCATAAAAGCAGCCCTGAATTTCATGGGTGCATCTCATTTTATTTATTTGTGACCACAGAAGAAATGATAATATTAGATATCAGTTACTTAAGATGGGAAACAGCTCCAGGGCTTTGCGTAGTCATCTCAATTTCTCACCATCCAATATGGATGAAAAGATCTTTTTGAGTTGGGAATTTTGTCACTGGTTAAATATATTCCAAACTATTTATTGCTATCTGATATGTAAAGTCTTTATTCTACTTCCCAGTTATCTCAGTCAACTCTTTGCAAATGAAATTTTAAAAACTCTGGAAAAAACTTCCAGAAATTAATGTATTTTCACCACCAGATGGCATTATTTAGTTTTTAAAAGTTGAAAAAGAAAACTATACCAGCATAATACCAACAGCAAAGTAATCAGAATAGTTTAATATAACAGGGGATAACTCGTCTCAAACAAAAGCGTCATCAAAGAACTAGATTAACGTCTTTC
Source organism: Trichechus manatus latirostris (assembly GCF_000243295.1). NCBI lineage: Eukaryota > Metazoa > Chordata > Mammalia > Sirenia > Trichechidae > Trichechus > Trichechus manatus. The sequence goes on from NW_004443968.1 coordinate 19,106,411, forward strand.
CTTTGTTGTAGCAGCATCCATCTGTGCAAGATGTTGCTTCTTTTGAAATCAGTCGAAGATTAAATATGCATAAGGTACACACTAGGGGGCACTGAGAGAGGAGAATAGGACCACAACTGCCCATGTTTGGAAACAGATGGTTTGAAAATGAATAAAGGTAATTTATAATAATGATGTCTTGACTACATCAAGCAGCTGTCCTCCTCAGAGCTCAAAGAGCTTCCTTCATTATCTCATTTACCCTCCCAACATCTAGTCATGACATCAAGAATGGAATGGACGTATTTTTTTTTTTTTTTTGACCTGCAGACAACAATATCACTTCTTCACAAAATAAATGGTGTAAGTCAACAACCATTCGTGGTTACAACCAAGACATGTGTGAACACCCAGCAGACTCTTTACAAATAATGGAACAAAAACTTTAATACCACAAATATGCAAAATTACTTCAAACCCAAACCAAACCCAGTGCCACTGAGTCGATTCTGACTCATAGCGACCCTATAAGGACAGAGTAGAACTTCCTCATAGGGTTTCCAAGAAACACCTGAGGAATTCGAACTGCAGACCTTTTTGGTTAGCAGCCGTAGCTCTTAACGAACGACTATGCCACCAGAGTTTCCCAAAATTGCTTCAGCTAGTGGAAAAAGAGACATGGAAATTTGGAAATTTCCCTTACACAAATGCAGGCCCAAGAGTACTTCTCTGTGTCCAATAGTTTTTTAAGTGTGGACTGAGATTGAAATGAGTTATTTATATAGGATTTGACTTAGAATACAAGGTATCTGATTGCTAAATTGGGACTATTTTTGCTTTTTTTCCCCACTGATAATATACCACCTTCTTTCCAGAATTATAAGTCTTGTGAAAATTAAAGCACCCTAAAACACCATTGCTTTCTAAGAAATCTTGGAAGTTGAAAACATAATTTATTTACATGTTAATTTGAGGAGAGGTTTAATATTTTAAAACCTATTTACTGAGAAACTGCAATCTGATGAGAGTATGCCAGCTTGGGAAGTAATAATTTTTTGAAGGATAAATGAAAAATATGAGTACTTAAGAAGAAATTAGCATAAAACTTGTGTGCCATATAAATTTGTGCTATATATATATATATATATATATATATATAAAAATACATAGAACATTTTCTCAAAGCAGAATCTATGAATGCTAAGGGTCTGTCAGAGAATTATGGATCAGATCTGAAAACTTTTTTAAAATTTTTTTTAGTTTTGGGTGGGTCCCTTTATTTCTAATCTCCTTCTCTTCCATTATCTAGGAGGTTGCTTCCAACTTTTCACTTCAGCTACATTTCCTCCTCCTCTTCCTCACAAACCTGCCAATCAGTATATCTTCAGCTAATGCGGGCAGCTATTGATCACTCTCTGTGTTTTTTCTCCTTTATTAGATAGAGATCATAGAAAGCCCCTAAAGGATTGAAGTTAAAATTTTTCAGAACCAGTGTCCAAGTGATGTTGTTCTCTTCCCTTAGGCAAATACTTTGATGAAATTACTACCCATTTCCATAAGTTCTGTCAGTATTTTGAATGATATAATTCTTTGTTTAGTTCCACAGATTCCCCTTCTGTGATAGAATTTCAAGAGAAGCAACATTCCCTTTAACTCTGAAATAACTACAATTCTGAGTGTGCCTTCACAGCTTGTACATGATATTATTGGCCTGAGAATGACTTGTAAGTTGGAAACCTGAAGAAACTCTAGCATCTCTGGTCATGAAATCAGTGCCACTTGGAAAACGAATGTCAAAAAGATTCAGATCATCCCAAGATCTGCTCCAGATTTGGGCTAGTTCCCAGGCTGATTCTAATGAATGTTTGGAATGACCCAGCAGTCCAGAATTCTCCTGAAAGTTCTCACAAATTCTGGGAAACCAGTCATTCCTCACTCTTCATCCCTTGAGCAGTTGGGGTGGGGGGGCACTACTCCCTCCATACATTCTCCAATCTTTACCCACAGACAGCACATGAAATCATTAATTATTCATAAAACCTGTTATTGAAATTCTACTATGTTCCAGGCATTGTGCTTGATGCATAAAAAATAACAAAGGATAAAAATTAGATCCTCAAAGAGCTTATATTCTAATGACTTTTGGGAAAATATCAAGTAACAAGTGTCAAGTAAGAGATGTATCAATTAACCTGGATATGTGTACAGGAGTCCATTAGAGCCCCAATCTATTTCTAGTTATGACTCTTTAACTTTCTCCTTCAAATTCAGAGCCAATGCATGCTAAAAGAAAGACTATGTAGTCAGATGAGTTCAAATCCCAGGATTTATACTTACTGTTAGGTGACTTGGGAAAGTTATGTAATTCTCTCAGCTTTCATTTCCTCATCAGATTCATAGGCATAAACAATGGCTCCCTCACCAGATGGCTGGGAAGATTAAATGAGATAGTATCTGGAAAGCATTTAGCACAATGTCTTGTCTTTATTAGGTGCCCAGGAAGGACATGACAGGATTACTATATTAGTTTCCTAAATACTACAAAATTGTGAGTAGCTTTAAACGAGAGAAATGTATTGTTGCACAGTTCTGAAGGCTGGTACTCCAAATTCAGGATGTCAGTAGCTCTCGAAAGGGTCTAGGGGAAGTCTTTCTTGTCTCTCCTTGTTTCTGGTAGCCTCAGGCATTTCTTGGCCTTTAGATGCGTCTTTATATGGCTGTCTCTCTCTGTTTTTTCTCTTTTATAAAGACACCACTAGAATGGAATTAGGACATACTCTATTCTAGTATGACCTCATTTAACTTAACTGATAACGTCTTCAAAGACCCGTTTCCAAACAAGATCACATGCATATGTACAAAGGGTTAGGACTTTAAAATATCTTTTTGAGGGACACAATTCAATCCATAACAATGAGTATTTATTGAGCTTTTTTTTTTTTTTTTTAGACCAGGAAGCTTGCCAGATGATTGCTCATATACCATCTCATTATTTCTCCACAGCAGCCGGGGCAGGGGCAGTGGGAGGAGTGGACAAATCTTATTATTCTCATTATAGAAGGAAACTCAAAGATTAAACCATTTGCCTAATTTCATACAGCTAGTAAGCTGTAGGGCTAGATTCAAAGTCATGTCTTTTGTATAAATGTATAAAGTTTTTCCTTTATACATTTATAAGGAACACAATATTGTCTTGGAAGAGACACCTCTCAGAGGACTTTCACAAGGTACTCAGAGTTATTTAGTCCAGCTCTGCAACCCATAGGTCAAAGTGGTGCTGCTGAAGCATGCCTTTGTCAGGTTTCTGTAAGGAAGGGAAAGTAAAGCCTACTCCCTCAGGATGAGACAGACAGTTTTACGCTTTTCCCCACAGAGGACATGTTGCTGCAGTCTGCAGAATGAGAAAGAAAGAATTGATCTGATTGTTCTTTGTGCAATAATTAGATGGGTGGATTCCCAAAGTTAATGGTACCCCAAATATGATGGAGCAGTTGACATAGCCAGATATATGGGAATGTTACCCTGTGTCTACTCCTTAGAAAAAACCCTCAAAGGAGACAAAAGCCTCATCATAAAAGGCAAGAGAGCCAGCAGTAAATGCCAGGAGCCTTTCAAAAGATTCTGAAGCCTTAGAGATCAGTGCCTAGATCTCCTTTATAAGCTGTTCTCTGAACAAAGGCCAGCATTCTACCTGCAATTCCTTTGGGTCAAGTCACATGATGAATGGCAGATGTATCAATTTAACAATGAATTCAGAGTCTGGTATTGTATTAGTAGATATCTTGATTCAAAACAGTATTGGAAACATAATGTGTAGTAGGTGAATTATCATTTGGATTTATTCAGCACTGTAAATTCGCCATCCATCATTTACATGCAAACAGCAAATGAGTAGTATTTTTGTTCCATCCAGTATACCAGGTTGAAGATTACAAAGTGCCTCACTTTATTTTCACATTTACTCTGTGTTATGGATTGAATTGTGTCCCCCAAAAATATGTGTTGTAAATCCTAACATCTATGACACTGGTTGGTTATAATCCCATTTGGGAATGGAGTGTCTTTGTTATGTTAATGAACAGGATTAGTGTAGGATGTGTCTTAAATCAATCTCTTTTCAGATATAAAAGAGATTAAACAAGCAAGCTAAAGAAGCAGAGACAGGGGAAGAGAAATGCCAAGCCACATGAAAATCACCCAGGAGAAGAAGCTCAAAAGGGCAAGGAACTTGCTCCAGAGCTGAGAGACAGAAAGCCTTCCCCTAGAGCCAGCACCCTGAATTCAGGCTTCTAGCCTCCTAAACTGTGAGAAAATAAATTCTGTTTGTTAAAGTCACCCACTTGTGCTATTTCTGTTAAAGCAGCACTAGATAACTAAGACATGCTTCATACTATTTCCCAAATATGCTTTGTCATTGACAAGATTCTGAATCCACTGGACATCCATCCCTTGAGCAGTCGGGGGCACTACTCTCTCCAGGGAATCTCCAGTCTTTACCCACTCCCAGCACATGAAATCATTCATTACTCTAAAGTCTGTGTAGTACTTTGCACATATTTTAGTGTTATTTAATATTATTTGGAACACTTTTAGTAAAAATTTAAATTATAAAAATATTTCTGTATGTATCTTACTGCCATCCAGTCAATTTAGACTCAGGGTGACCCCATGTGTTACAGAGTAGAACTGCTCCATAGGGTTTTCTTGGCTGTAATCTTTACAGGGAAGCAGATCGCCAGGGCTTTCTTTCATGGTGCTACTGGATGAGTTCAAAACACCAAACTTTAAGTTAGTAGACAACTGCAAACTGTTCGCACCACCAAGAGACCATCTATATACATAACCAAAAAAAAACTCTTGCCGTCAATCGATTCCAATTCATAGCAACTCTATAGGACAGAGCCGAACTGTCCCATAGGGTTTCCAAAGAGTGGCCAGTGGATTTGAACTGCCGGTCTTTTGGTTAGCAGGCTTGCTCTTAACCACAGCTCCACCACAGCTCCTCTGTATGCATGTTGTTGTTGTCAGGTGTCCTCAAGTCAGTTCTAACTCAGAGCAACCGTATGTACAACAAAACAAAACATTGCCTAGTCCTGCACCATCCTCACAATCATAGTTACACTTAAACTCATTGTTGCAGCGACTGTGTCAATTCATCTTATTGAGGGACTTCTTCTTTTTCCCTGACCCTCTACTTTACCAAGCATGATGTCCTTCTCCAGCGACTGATCCCCCTGATAACATGTCTGAAGTATGTGAGACGAAGTCTCGACATCCTCTCTTCTAAGGAGCATTTTGGCTGTACTTCTTCAAAACAGATTTGTTCATTCTTTCGACAGTCCATGGTATAGTCAATATTCTTCACCAACACCATAACTCAAAGGCATCAATTCTTCTTCAGTCTTCCTTATTCAATGCCTAGCATTAGCATGCATATAAAGTGAATGAAAACACCATGGCTTGGGTAAGGCACACTTTAGTCTTCAAGGTGACATCTTTGCTACTTAACACTTTAACGAAGTCTTCTGCTGCAGATTTGCCGAGGGCAAAGTGTTGTTTGATTTCTTGACTGCTGCTTTCATGGGTGTTGATTGTGTATCCAAGAAAAATGAAATCCTTGACAACTTCAATGTTTTCTCCATTTATCATGATGTTGCTTATTGAGCCAGATGTGAGGATTTTTGTTTTCTTTATGTTGAGGCTGTGATCTTTGATCTTCATCAATAAATGCTTCCTCTTCACTTTCAGCAAGCAAGGCTGTGTCATCTGCATATTGCAGGTTGTTAATGAGTCTCCTTCCAATCCTGATGCCCCATTCTTCTTCATATAGTCCAGCTTCTCAGATTATTTGCTCAGCATACAAACTGAATAAGTATGGTGGCAGGATACAACCCTAATGCACACCTTTCACGACTTTAAACCGCACAGTATCCCCTTGTTTGTTCGAACAACAGCCTCTTGATTTATGTACAGATTCTTCATGAGCACAGTTAAGTGTTCTGGAATTACCATTCGTCGCAATGTTATCCATAATTTGTTATGATCCATACGGTTGAATGCATTTGTGTAGTCAATAAAACACAGGTAAACACCTTTCTGGTGTTCTCTGCTTTCAACCAGTAGCCACCTGACATAAGTAATGATATCCTTCATTCCACATCCTCTTCTGAATCCGACTTGCATTTCTGGCAGTTCCCTGTCAATGTACTGCCGCAACCACTTTTGAATGATCTTCAGCAATATTTTTCTTGTTTGTGATATTAGTGATATTGTTTGTATTGTTTGATAATTTCCCCATTTGGTTGGATCACCTTTCTTTGGAATAGGAATAAATATGGATCTCTTCCAGTCAGTTGCCAGGTAGCTGTTTTCAAATTTCTTGGCATAGAAGAGTGAGTACTTCCAGCGCTGCATCTATTTGTTGAAACATCTCACTTGGTATTCTATCAATACCTAGAGCCTTGTTTTTCGCCAGTGTCTTCAGTGCAGCTTGGACTTCTTCCTTCAGTACCATGGGTTCTTGATCATATGCTACCTCCTGAAATAGTGGAACATTGATCAATTATTTTTGGTACAGTCACTCTGTGTATTCCTTCCATCTTCTTTTAATGCTTCCTGTGTCATTCAGTATTTTGCCCATAGAATCCTTCACTATTGCAACTCAAGGCTTGATTTTTTTCTTCACTCCATTCCTCTTGAGAAATGTCAAGCATGTTCTTTTCCTTTGGTTTTCTAACTCCAGGTCTTTGCATATATCATTATAATACTTTAAATTGTCGTCTTAAGCTGCCTTTTGAAATCTTCTACTCAGCTCTTTTACTTCATCATTTCTTTCGTTCACTTTAGCTACTCAACATTTAAGAACAAGTTTAAGAGTCTCTTCTGGCATCCATTTTGGTCTTTTCTTTCTTTCCTGTCTCTTTAATGATCTTTTTTCTTCCTGTATGATGTCCTTAATGTCACTCCACTACTCGTCTTGTCTTCAGTCATTAGTATTCAATGTGTCAAATGAGATGGTCTCGAAATTTAGGTGGGATATACTCAAGGTCATACTTTGGCTCTCGTGGAATTGTTCTAATTTTCTTCAGCTTCAACTTGAACTTGCATATGAACAGTTATTGTCTGTTTCACAGTCGGCCCCTGGACTTGTTCTGATTGATGATATTGAGCTTTTCCATCATCTCTTTCCACAGATGTAGTCAATTTGATTGCTGTGTACTCCATCCAGCAACGCCCACTTGTATGGTCGCCGTTTATATTGGTGAAAAAAGGTATTTGCAAATGAAGAAGTTATTGGTCTTGCAAAATTTTATCATGTGATCTCTGGCATCATTTCTATCACCAAGGCCACATTTTCCAACTACTGATCATTCTTTGTTTCCAACTTTCCCATTCCAATCACCTGTAATTATCAATGCATCCTGATTGCATGTTTGATCAATTTCAGACTGCAGAAGTTGATAATAATCTTCAATTTCTTCATCTTTAGCTTTAGTGATTGGTGCATAAATTTGAATATAGTCATATTAATTGGTCTACCTTATAGGCATATGAATATTATCCTAACACTGACAGCATTGTATTTCAGGATAGATCTTGAAATGTTCTTTTTGATGATGAATGCAATGCCATTCCTCTTCAAGTTGTCATTCCTGGCATAGTAAACCATATGATTGTCTGATTCAAAATGGCCAATACCAGCTATTTCAGCTCACTAATGCCTATGTATTGATGTTTATGTGTTTCATTTCATTTTTTATGATTTCCAATTTTCCTAGATTCTACTTCATACATTCCATGTTCTGATTATTAATGGATGTTTGCAGCTGTTTCTTCTCATTTTGAGTCGTGCCACAACAGCAAATTAAAGTCCCAAAAGCTTGACTCCATCCACATCACTAAGGTTGACTTTACTTTGAGGAGGCAGCTCTTCCCCAGTTGTCTTTTGAGTGTCTTCCAACCTGAGCGGCTCATCAAGGGCACTATATCAGACAATGTTCTGCTGCTATTCATAAGGTTTTCACTGGCTAATTTTTTTCAGAAGTAGACCGCCAAATCCTTTTTCCTAGTCTGTCTTAGTCTGGAAGCTGCACTGAAACCTGTCCACCATGGGTGACCCTGCTGGTGTTTGAATACTGGGGGCATAGCTTCCAGCATCATAGCAACACGTAAGCACCCATAGCACAACAAACTGACAAATGTGTGCATAAATGGGTTTAAATTAATGTCCTTAAACATTAGAAAGTAAACAGTGAGATATTTTGACATTTTGCTCTTCTTCAGAAGTTTAATTTTACTCTCAGTTATCTTTGTAGAATGAGAGGTATTACTGATTTGTATGTGTGTGCGTGTAACAGGGTTCATAAAGTATTGAATTCCCCATTATTTCTATGTCTTTGATATGTGACTTTTGCTTACTCCCAGTCCGTAGATTCTTCAGTGATGTTCTCCAATTTGACCACTCTTGACTGATATTTTATCTCATTTGCCTTCCCTAAACACTCATCCAAGCAAAATGACTTTGAGTAACTGCCTTTAAATTTTGTGGTGAATTTGAGAATAATTAAGAACTGGATTAAATCATAACCACATTATGTTGTATGAATAGACCAACATGATAAAATAAAGATCTCCAATGCAGAAATTTCTCATTATAAAATCCTCAAGACGTATTCTGTTTCTTGATTTGCTTACATATCAATAACCTAATTCTCATTATTAATCCCGTAGAAATGGAAAAAGCTAATCGCTTTAATCAAATACTTGGTAAAATTCAATGTGTTGGTTCCATTTAAACAAACTGACTTGACTATTGCTTCCGCTTTGGTAGGGGGATTGTCAAAACAAGTAGGTGGTTTCAAATACCGCATAAAGTAATTTAAATAAAAACAAAACTCAAAATTCATATCAACCACTCACCTATACAGTCATTCACCAGTGAGTTACTTTTTTTTTTTTTAACACATTATGAGGTTTCTGTTTTGTGTTTTAGGGGGAAAAACATTGGAGCAGCAATAACGCATAAAGTACAGATGACATTTTCCACTGCTTAATCAGTGCCAGTCATCTTCAGAATAACAAAGATGAGGTTTCGTGAAAGCATAGAAAAACATAACTCTGGCTCAATCTAACTCATTTCTCACTGTAAGAAGGACAAGGGGCATATTGCTTTCTTTTTCTTTGTTACAAAATAATGGAGAATTGGTCAGAGATAATATTTAAAAAAAAAAACTATAATTTACTAAAATGCCCTGAAAATCGGACAGATCTCATCAAAGATGGAAGTGTGAGAAATCAAGCCACGTTAGGAGGAGACCTGGGAGTAAATTTAAATAGGTTCAAGTCCGCAGGGCCTGATGACTTTCATAATGAGGTGTTTATGAAATTATCAGGGCCCTTATGGGTCAACTAGCTATTGTTTTTAATAACTTGAACAATTTTTGACAAGTTTCAGAAGACAGGAAAGGTGACTCCATTTTAGAACGGAAAAATTGGATAATAATCTAGAAAATCATAGAGTAAAAAACATATTAGCTTAGCTGGAAAGAATACTGCGGGAAAATCAAGGCAAAAATTATTTGCAAGACTCTTATAGAGGACAGGGCAGTGGGTAATAACTTGCTTGTTTTCTTAAATAATACATTTTAAAAGAATAATCTAATCTATGCTAAGATGATGGTCCTGGTACATTATAACCAAGCTATAGATTTTAACCTCTTACATATTTCCTTTAGATCCTGCGTGATATTTTCCATCAAGATTACAGAAAATTAAATGCATACATGACAGTTATAAAACTCAAAAATTTGTTGCCTTCGAGTCGATTCTGACTCATAACGACCCTGTAAGACAGAGTCGAACTCCCCATAGGGTTTCCAAGGCTATAATCTTTACAGAGGCCGAATGCCATATCTTTCTCCTGTGGAGTGGCTAGTGGTTTCAAACCACTAAACTTTTGGTAAACAGCTGAGCTGTCTTACCCACTAAGTCACAAGGGCTCCTTATAACAGCTGTGTTGTATGTTGAGTCAGTTCCGACTCATAGCAACCCTATGCACAACAGAACGAAACACTGCCCAGTCCTGCGCCATCCTCACTGTCGTTGCTATGCTTGAGCCCATTGTTGCAGTCAGTGTGTCAATCCATCTCGTTGAGGGTCTTCCTCTTTTTCACTGATCCTCTATTTACCAAGCATGATGTCCATCTACAAGGACTGGTCCCTCCTGATACAATGTCCAAACTACATAAGACGAAGTCTCTCCACCATCACTTCTAAAGAGTATTCTGGCTGTACTTCTTCCACGACCGATGATTTATCAAAAATCATTGGAAAATGTGGTCTATCTTTCTCCTCCATGCAAGTGATTTTTCCAGAGAAGATAGGAAAGGAGATGAGGAAGGGATCCAAATGTCAATAGAGAAACATTATGGCACAGTTACATGTGCAGACTTGGTATTCAAATGCTTTAAGTTTGAATCCTCCTTCTATTTCTTACAGGTATTGTGATCTTAGGAAATTTACATAATCTCCCCAAGATTCACGTTTCTTACATGTAAAATGGGAGTAATAATAGTACCACCCAATGAAAATTAAATCAATTATAAAAAAAAAGATTTAGCGGAGGGGCTGTTCAGTGAATGATGTTGTTAGTTGTCAACTCAAGGTGACTCCAAGTACAGCAAAATGAAATATTGCCTGGTTGTGTGCCATCTTTATGATCCTTGGTATGCTTGAATACGTTATTGTGGCCGCTATGTATTTTGAATGCCTTCAAACTCAGGAGATTAGGATTTTCCAGCACTGTATCAGACAGTATTCTATTGTGATCCATACAGTTTTCATTGTTTAATTTTTAGAAGTAGACTGCCAGGCTTTACTTCCTCGTCTGTCTTAGTCTGGAAACTTCCCTGAAACCTGTCCATCATGGGTAATCCTGCTCCTATTTAAAATACCAGTGGCATAGCTTCCAGCATCATATCAACATGCAAGCCACCACAGTACCACAAACTGACAGACAGGTGGTGAAAATTAATGACGTTGTTGTTTTATTAGCTGCCATAATGTCAGCCCCTGACTCATGGCAACCCCAAGCACAATGGAGTAAAATGCTGCCTGGTCCTATGCCATCCCCATGATCAGTTGTGAATCAGACCATTGTGATCCATATGGTTTTTACTGGCTGATTTCTGGAAGTAGATCATTGACCTTTCTTCCCAATTAATGATAGCCCTAGGTAATTTAATAGTTTATTAATCTGTCTATATTCCTCACTAAATTGTGAGTCCCTCAGTTCTTCCATGTGTCCCCAGTATATAGTAAAAAGTCTGACACAAAATATGGGCTTGGTATAAACTTGATATTCTATATTTAAAATTGGTTTTTCACACTTAATAATTTACATGGGGCAGATATCCCAATTTAAGGGAAAAGGAGAGGAAACAAGTAAAGTGAGTATGTTCTGGATATGGGACAGTCTGGAGGAGACAAGAAGGGAGAGGAATATGCTTTGTCTGGCTGGAGGGAGGGGCCAATCAACTCTCCATTGGTGAAGACAAGTAGGAGTCAAGCATTGGAGCAAGTAGATTAATAAAAATGGCACCAGAAGCAGGAATGCAGGCATGAGCTATTGACACAGGCACCTTCTACTCCAGGCTCTCTTATACTTCCTGTTGGAATCAGATGTTTATAAGAAGGAACTGTAATCTGCTGGTAGACAGTAATACTGTGCTTCCATGTGCATTTTATTAATAAGGAAAAATACAATCACTGGGCCACACTGGTATTTTTATAACTTGGAGGAACTGAAGGGGAAATCAAATAACCATTTATTCAGTCATTCAACAAATACTAATGGGATACTTACGTACTAGATGCTGGAGGTACAAAGATACATAAAGCATAGTCCTTGCCTTTTGGTGTTCATTGGAAAGGTCTTACAGACAGATGTATAAATAACACAAAAAAAAAAGTGCAACATAGGTAAATAGGAGCCATAGAAATAGATGAAAAGCTTGGTTGGTGCACTTAGAATGAAGGTCATAGGACGGTTTCGACAGAGGAAATTAAGTTTGAGGAGTCAGTAAACAGAGTGGGTAGGCTATTCAGGGTAAAAGAATAGCATTAATTACCAACTTGAGCCTATGGACAACACCAAGATGTTACCTTCTGACCTGGGGCAGCTTCACACTCTAACCTGGTATTTGGAACCAGAGGCAGTCTTTATGACAGCTCTCTTATTCACTGCTCCCAGAGTTTTTTCACCTTCAGATTTAAGCTCCATCTTAGGTAGTTGAGGTTGCTAGGAGTCTGCCTTTATGCAATATGTGGGTTAATAAATGGTTGTAGTGTCTGAGGGAGCAGTTATCAGTAGGTTATTATCAACTTGGAAGAACTATCCAGGGATATTTCATTGTGACTGATATTGTGCTCAAGCATTCTTGGATTTTCCTTAGACTTGGATAATGGGAGATAGTTGTGGTTATTGAATGTAAGGGTGAAAGAAAGCCCAGAGGACTGAATTAGACCTTTTATAATTACGAAAAAATTGGAATAGTGTCTTCCCTCATGTGTATGTCTCCATGTCCATTCTGCTCTTTTTATAACTCAGGAGTGATTAGATTTAGAGTCCACCCTACTCAGGTATGACTTAATTAAGTTAACAAAGAAAATCATATTTCCAACCAGGATCATATTTACAGGTACAGAGGCCAGGATTTCAATACATAATTTGGAGGGACACAATTCAAACCATAACAACTAGTGATTACAATGAACTTGGCTAGGTGCCTAGGTAAATAGGGATAAATATTAGCATTCCTGGGGAGAAAATTCAAATTAAGGAAAAAGAAGGTTGACTTGACAGTGTACAAAAAAAAAGGGTGAAAAATATATTAGAGTCATAGCATATAAAAATCACCCTATGTACTATAAATTGTTTGAAGTTTTTTAGACTTTGGCAAAACAAGTCACATTTCTAAAAGAATTTTAGAAACTTGAGAGTAACTAAGAGCGTGCCATGGAAATGTGTTTGTAATTCGGTCTTCTTCAGATTTTTCTGTCTTATTTCCCATAAACTACTCACTTAAAGTATCCAGATCCCATTATAACAGAAATGCTAAGCTCACTTCTTTTAGTTTTATAAGTTTATAAACATTCTGCTATGTTAATGTCCTGTGAATTGTTATGAAAACCCAGTGCCCCATTTAGACCAGTGCTTCTCAAACTGTCTGCGATGACCAAACAGTTTTTATTTCAAATCCATTGAAGACCAATGCTTTTATCAAGTACAATAAAAATAAATTAGTAGATAAATTAAATTTCAAAACCAGATACACACATCCAAATTGTTTAATATTACCTTCAATAGACATAAATTATTCTGTCAAATTGCTCATAAAAGCCACTAAAGGCCTACTTTCAGCTTATTTACTTATCTCATCATGGACCAATAACATACAGTCATGACTAACACAGGTCCACAGACCACTAACGTAGGCCCTGGTGTTCATATGTCTGTAATTGAAAGGCTCTGATATAGTACAAGAGGCAGAAGAGCGTAATGACATGGTGGTAAAACCTAGGACTGGAAGTCAGCAGCTTTGAATTCCTTGCTGGATCTTTTACTAACTAAAATTCTATAGTCCTCTAATTTTCTAACCCAGAAAATTATGAGATTAGTTTAGATGATCTGAACAATCCTGTCTAGCTATAAATGCCATGTTTCTATGACTAAGGATTTAGAAATGAAGGCTTGTGACGAGAAAAATGGGTGAGGTTATTTACCATGAAGAAGAGAAGGTAGGAAGAGTTGTTACTGTATTTGCTACTACAGTTGCAATACATTCTATTCTCCATGGCCCACAAAAAATTATATATGGATGTAGACATAATTATTCTGCCATCAAAGTGACCACCTTAACCACCTACAAAGAACTAGACAGACTGCAGTGAATTGTAGACACATCCAAATATTCAATTAACATCTCCCTAATAATTATGTCAATGGCAATGATACCAATTGTCGTGTATATGAAGTTTAATAATACTGACTTTAGAATACTGAGAACCATGATCACTAGTCCCATGTCTATTAAGCATGGAACAAAAGGGCATGTACTTCAATCTTACTGTCAGATATTTATACATGTAATGTCCTTCTCTGTTTAAAGCAAGTGCAAATGTTGCTCAAATCTGGAATAGTTAACCAAGAAGAGTCATGTACTTTCCTTCTTTGAAGGTCATTAAAAAGAAGCCACTTTTCCTTCTCTAGAATAGTTTGGTACTAACTAAAATAACATCAGAACAATAACAAGATGGACTCCAGCACTGTGATTTGTTGGTGGTGGTGGTGGTGGTAGTGGTGGTGTTGAAACCTACACTTAAGAAAAAGTTATCAGTTGCCATCAAGTCAATTCTGACTTGTGGAGACCCCATGTGTGTCAGAATAGAACTGTGCTACATAGAGCTTTCAGTGGTTGATTTTTCAGAAGTAAATCGCTGGACCTTTCTTCCCAGGCACCTAGACAGGAACCTCCAACCTTCCAGTTAGCAGTCGAGTGCATTAACTGTTCCCACTACCCAACATCTATAAGAAAGAATTGTCTGATAATAATATTTACTTAATTCTCCTAGCAAGACTGATATTTCTACTTATCAGCTCGAAAGCCTTTTTCATACCTACATTAGCTTCTCAAGTTTGTACAATTAAGTATGTTCTAGAGGTTTCTCTCTCCCACTTCACTTCTGGTCCTGACTTCAGATTACTTGCCTTCTCATGTGCCCTCTTTCAGAAATTAGTCCTGAAGATACAAACAAAGACTTGAGAGTAGGTAACTGCTTTCCTCAAGAGAGGGCCTTCACAGTGAGTAACAACTGGGCCACTGAGTAGTCATCCCTCTAGAGAAATTATTCCATCTGGACCTTTCCTTACAATGACACAGCATAGCACTTCAGCGTTCAGAGGTGAGAAGAGTCTACATCTGCTGTCTTTAAGAATCTCTCAAACCAGACTTAATAGTCTAACTGAGACTGGAGGAAGCCCAGAAGACATGGCCCCCGGACTCTCTGTTAACCTAGAACTAAAACCATTCCTGAGGCCAATTCTTCAGACAAACAATAGACTGGACTATAAGACATAAAATGATACCCATGAAGAGTGTTCTTCTTACTTCAAGGAGATACACAAGACTAAATGGTCAGCTTCTGTTCAGAGGCGAGATGAAAAGGCAGAGAGAGATAGGAGCTGGTTGAATGTACACAGAAAATCTGGGGTGGAAAGGAGGAGTGTGCTGTCACATGGTAGGGATAGCAACTAGGGTCACATAACGTGTGTATGTTTGTATGAGAAACTAACTTGAGCTGTAAACTGTCACCTAAAGCACAATTTAAAAAAATAATCTTTCAAATGATAAACTTTTTCCCAACTACAGTCAGAAAACTGGAAAACTATTGGCTAAATCATCCATCCTAATTCATTTGTCCATCTTACCTAAAATGTCCATCTTAGCAAGTTTCAGACAATGCAAGTAAAATATCTGCCTTTGTTTGCACGAAACGAAAATGTTGTATGGGGACAGCCCTTCCAAGGGATTGAAGAAGTTCAAGCCAGTTTCTTTCCATTTAAGGTTCTATAGCCACTTGGAATCAGTTTCCAGTTACTGACTCTGTACATGAGCATGAGCTACATGGAGTTATTGTTATCTGACTTAGATGAAAGTCATGTTCCAAAAGTTCATTCAATTCAGTTGAACAAATTGTGTCCTAGAACCTATTAAGAGCAATCCTACGTTGGGTAATATGAGTCACTATGCTCCAGCAACTTCAGTCTAATAGAGGAGAAAGACACACATATAGAGATTACTCTAGTAAAGGTCAAACTCTGATAAATGGAATTAAAGAGGATCAGCCACCTAAGGGATTCAAGGGAGAGATTGATTCAATATGAGTAAGGATTATTAAATGCTGGGCTTGAAGAATGAGTGAAACATTTTTTTTTATTTTTAATACTAAAAAAGATCCCCTCACATTTGTCAGCTTGTCATACTGTGGGGACTTGCACGTTACTATGATGCTGGAAGCTATGCCACTTGTATTCAAATACCAGCAGGGTCACCAATGGTGGACAGGTTTCAGTAGTGCTTCCAGATTAAGACAGACTAGGAAGAAGGACCCGGTGGTCTACGTCTGAAAAAAATTAACCAGTGAAAACCTCATGAATAGCAGTGGAACGGTGTCTGATATAGTGCCCCTGATAAGCCCCTCAGGTTGGAAGGCACTCAAAAGATGACTGGGTTGACTCAAAGTGGAGTCAACCTTAGTGACATGGATGGAGTCAAGCTTTCGGGACCTTCATTTGCTGATGTGGCACAACTCAAAATGAGAAGAAACAGCTGCAAATATCCACTAATAATAGAAACACGAAAAGTACAAAGTATGAATCTAGGAAAACTGGAAGTTGTCAAAAGTGAAAATGGAATTCTTGAAGATAGATATGCTAGGCATTAGTGAGCTGAAATGGACAGATATTGGTCATTTTGAATCAGATAATCATATGGTCTACTATGCCAGGAATGACATAATTGAAGAGGAATGGTGTTGCATTCATCGTCAAAAAGAACACTACAAGATCTATCTTGAAATACAACACTGTAAGTGATAGGATAATATCCATATGCCTAAAATGAAGACCAGTTAATATGACTATTATTCAAATTTACCTACTAACCACTAAGGCCAAAGATGAAGAAATTGAATATTTTTACCACTTCTGCAGTCTGAAATTGATTGAACATGCAATCAGGATGCATTGATAATTACAGGTGATTGGAATGCAAAAGTTGGACACAAAGAAGAAAATATGTTAGAAGTTGGAAAATATGGCCTTGGTGATAGAAACGATGCCAGAGGTCACATGATAAAATTTTGCAAGACCAACAACTTCTTGGTTGCAAATACATTTTTTCAACAGTATAAATGGCAACTATACACATGGACCTCACGGGATGGAATACACAGGAATCAAATCAACTACATCTGTAGGAATAGACAATGGAAAAGCTCAATATCATCAGTCAGAATAAGGCCAGGGGCCGACTGTGGAACAGACCATCCATTTCTTCTATGCAAGTTCAAGTTGAAGTTAAAGAAAATTAGAACAAGTCCACGAGAGCCAAAGTACAACCTTGAGTATACCCCACCTAAATTTCGAGACCATCTCAAGAATAAATTGACACACTGAACACTAATGACTGAAGACTGGACAAGTGGTGGAATGACATCAAGGTCATCATACAAGAAGAAAGCAAGAGGTCATTAAAAACACAGGAAAGAAAGAAAACACTAATATGGATGTCAAAAGAGACTTTGAAACTTTCTCTTGAAAGTCAAGTAGCTAAAACAAATGAAAGAAATGTTGATGTAATAGAGCTGAACAGAAGATTTCAAAGGGTGGCTTGAGAAAACAAAGTAAAGTATTATAATGACATGTTAAAAGACCTGGAGTTAGAAAACCTAAAGGGAAGAACACACTTAGCATTTCTCAAGTGGAAAGGACTGAAGAAAAAATTCAAGCCTCGAGTTGCAATAGTGAAGGATTCTATGGGCAAAATACTGAACAACACAGGAAGCATCAAAAGAAGATGGAAAGAATACAAAGTCACGGTACCAAAAAGAATTTGTCAACGTTCAATCATTTCAGGAGGTAGCATTTGATCAAGAACCTATGGTACTGAAGAAAGAAGTCCAAGCTGCACTGAAGACATTGGCAAAAAGGGGAGCTCCAGGAACTGACAGAATACCAACTGAAATGTCTCAACAAACAGATGCAGCGCTGGAAGTGCTCACTTGTCTATGCCAAGAAATTTGGAAGACAGCTACCTCAACAACTGACAGGAAGAGATCCATATTTATGCCTATTCCAAAGAAAAGGTGATCCAATCAAATGTGGAAATTATCTAACATTATCATTAATATCACATGCAAGTAAAATTTTGCTGAAGATCTTTCAAAAGTGATTGCAGCAGTACATTGACAGGGAACTCCCAGAAATTCAAGTCAGATTCAGAAGAGGACATGGAAGGAGGGATATCATTGCTGATGACAGATGGATCCTGGCTGAAAGTAGAGAATACCAGATAGATGTGTACCTGTGTTTTATTGACTATGCAAAGGAATTCAACTTGTGGATCATAATAAATTATGGATAACATTACAAAGAACGGAAATTCCAGAACACTTAATTGTGCTCATGAGGAACCTGTACATAGATCAAGAGGCAGTTGTTAGAACAGAACAAGGGGATACAGTGTGACTTAAAGTTAGGAAAGGTGTGTCTCAGGGTTGTATCCTTTCACCATGTTTATTCAATCTGTATGCTGAGCAAATAATCCGAGAACCTGGACTACATGAAGAAGAACAGGGCATCAGGATTGGAGGAAGACTCATTAACAACCTGAGATAAGCAGATGACACAACCTTGCTTGCTGAATGCGAAGAGGACTTGAAGCACTTACTGATGAAGATCAAAGACCATAGCCTTCAGTATGGATTACACCTCAACATAAAGAAAACAAAAATGCTCACAACTGGACCAATAAGTAATATCATGATAAACAGAGAAAAGATTGAAGTTGTCAAGGATTTTGTTTTACTTCATCCACAATCAACGCTCATGGAAGCAGGGGTCAACAAATCAAACAATGTATTGAATTGGGCAAACCTGCTGTGAAATACCTCTTTCAAGTATTAAAAAGCAAAGGTGTCACCTTGAGGAGTAAGGTGCTCCTAACCCAAGCCATGGTATTTTCGATCATCTCATATGTCGAAAGCTGGACGATAAGTAAAGAAGACGGAAGTATTGATGCATTTGAATTATGGTGCTGGCAAAGAATATTGAATATACCATGAACTGTCAGAAAAATGAACAAAGTCTGTCTTGGAAGAAGTACGGCCAGAGTGCTCCTTGGAAGCGAAGATGGTGAGACTTCGTCTCACATACTTTGGACATGTTATCAGGAAGAACTAGTCCCTGGAGAAGTACACTATGCTTGGTAAAGTAGAGGGACAGTGAAAAAGAGGAAGACCCTGAATTAAATGGATTGACACAGCAGCTGCAAAAATAGGCTCAAGCATAACAATGATTGTGAGGATGGCTCAGGACCAGACAGTATTTCTGTTGCATAAGGGATCACTATGAGTCAGAACTGACTCAAGAGAACATAAAACAAAACCACAAGCCTGAGTTAGCGGAGCTTTGTCACAAGTATCAAATATTTGCAAACCCGTTTCAGTATCTCTTTGAATACAGCATATGATTCTATTATATAATTGCAAAAAAAAATTAACCAATTTCATATTTTTGGATATTTAGGTTATTTTCGATTTTTCCCTGCTACACATAACCATATGATTAACACCCTTATACATATATAATGGTCCATCTACCTAATAATATTCTTAACATAACTTCTTAGTATCATAATTGTCAAATCAAAATATGTGCAAAATCCCAAGGCTTTTTACAAGTATTTCCTAATTATGGTGCAGAAAGTTTATATCAGTTTAAATACGTTGAAACAGTGTATAAATGTACTCACTTTCCTGCTCTCTTCCCTATGCTAGATATTATATTTTCTTTATTAATCTTTGTTCACCATGATTTGGTACATGATCAGTTTTATGTTTCAGGCAGCTCACAAATGGACACAACTTCAGGGGGTGGAAGTGCCCCAGTCCCACCGAGCATCCACAAGAGTGAGGAGACCCCAAGTGGCACACAAAAGTTCTGTTTTATGTCATTATTAATTTTTCATTTGTTTTATCTATCCACTTTTGATAGAAATATCTTTAAATCTCTCACTGTGATTATGGACTTACCCATTTGTCTTTCTAATTCTGGAAGTTTGGGTTTTATAAGTCTTGAGGCTATGTTGTGAATGAAAAAATTAATAATAATGCTTTGACTGTTGATTTTGTTGTCTGCCTTTGCTGGAATGGATATTTCATGACTCTTTTTGGAGGGTCGGTTGCAAATACATTGTGGGAATGAGGCATTTTTTCTTTTTTCAGATCTTCCCCATCCATATACCTCCCTGTCTACTGATTTTGCAGTTGCCTCCATCCAGCTCTCCAGAGCCCTAAACGAGAACCAGGTCTTATCACAGTGGTTTGGGATCCTGCCTATGATTGAGGACACTATAGATTTTACGGTAGATTTTATGGATTCCATCACAAACAAGGGGTGGTTTGGTTCTGTTGCTCCTCTCTTCGCTGTATCTGTTTCTGTCTTGTCCCTAATTTCACAGCTTACTCAAAGCCCAAAGCAGAGGTCAGGTATAGTGTTTTTGTTTTCATTTTAAGCCTTCTTTTGTAAGGGAGGAAGTCTCTCCTCAACATCTGGCTTCTAATCCACTTTCTCCCAGCATTTACCCTAAAAGGGCACAATTCTCAGGCACCAATGACTCAGAGCCCAATAGGCTGAAGATTCAACCCTATTCCTCCTATTGTGTTTGTATTGCATTCTTGGTTCATAAAGATGTTTATCATGTTTTTGAACTGAGCTCTTCACCTCCCACCCCACCTGCCCTTTTTATATTCTGTAGTTGCTATGGGTTTGGGCCATGGGGAGAGATCAAATCATAAATTTACTGTGCCACCTGGGCTAGATGTCCAGAATGCTCACTGATTGAAATGTCTTCTTCATCATACATCAAAATCCTTTATATTCTTGGGTCTTTGGCAGGATATTTTGTACTGTTGGCTTTCACATTTTTATCATTACTATGCTAAGCTGTTAACCAGAAGGCTGGCTTAACCACGGGCTGTTAACCACCAGCTGCTCCTTGGAAACCTTATGGGACAGTTCTACTCTGTCCTATAGGGTTGCTATGGGTTGGAATCAACTCAACAACAACGGTTTGGTTGGCTATATTGTTATAAAGATATATATATACAGCACAACATTTGCCAATCCAAGATTTTTCATGCGTATAATTTAGTGACACTAATTGCTTTAATCATGTTGTGCAACCATCACCAATATCCATTGCCAAATTTTCCATTTCCATGAACAGGAAGTCACTGCTTTCTAAACAATGTTTCCCCCTTTCCCTCTCCCTCAGGTAACCCCTAAATAAACATTGGTCTCTATATATTTGCCTATTCTAGACATGTCATATAATTGAAACAATACAATATTTATTCTTTTGTGATTGACTTACTTCACTTAGCATAAGGTATCATATTTCTATGCAAATAATGAGCACCATCTATGTTTGTCAACTGTGCCATCTCCCCGAGAGGTATTTTCATAGGTGTACCATGCTAATATTTTTAAACAGCAACATGTAAAAAAAACTGGCATAGTGGCACTTACGAAAATACTTCGTGAGGCAGAGGGCTCGGTTGTCAAACAAACGTAGAAGGCCCACGTTATTTTTGTAAAAATACAGTAATGTTTTCAAGATTCATCCATGCTGTAGCAAGTATCAGGGTTTCAGCTTTTATTTTTTTTTCTTAGTTTACATTTTTTTTTTTTATTGTACATTAGATGAAGATTTACAGAACAAATAGTTTCTCATTAAACAGTTAGTACACATATTGTTTTATGACAATGGTTAACAACCCCGTGACATGTCAACACTGTCCCTTCTCAACCTTGGGTTCCCTATTACCAGCTTTCCTGTCCCCTTCTGCCTTCTAGTCCTTGTCCCTGGACAGTTGTGCCCCATTAGTCTCATTTTGTTTATGGGGCTGTCTAATCTTTGGCTGAATGGTGAACCTCAGGAATGACTTCATTACTGACCTAAAAGGGTGTCTGGGGGCCACACTCTTAGGGTTTCTCCAGTCTCTGTCAGGCCAGTAAGTCTTTTTTTGTGAATTAGAATTTTGTTCTACACTTTTCTCCAGCTCTGTCCGGGACCCTCTGTTGTGATCCCAGTTAGAGCAGTCAGTGGTGGTAACCTGGCACTATCTAGTTGTACTGGACTCTGTCTGGTAGAGGCCATGGTAGCTATGGCCCTTTAGTCCTTTGGACTAATATTTTCATTGTATCCTGTTCTCTTCATTCTCTCTTGCTCCCGAAGGGGTGAGACCAGTGGAGTATCTTAGATGGCTGCTCACAGGCTTTTAGACCCCAGACGCTACTCATCAAGGTAGAATGTAGAACATTTTCTTTATAAACTGTGTTATTCCAGTTGAGCTAGTTGTTCCCTGAGACTATGGTCCCCACAGCACTCTGCCCAGCAATTCAGTCCTTCAGGGAGTTTGGATGTGTCTATGAAGTTTCCATGATCTTTCCTTGTACAAGTTGTGCTTCCCCAAGATTGTGTACTATCTTAACCTTCACCAAAGTTACCTCTTATCTATTGTCTGTTTAGTCCTCCCACTCCCACAGCATTTCAGCTTTTAAGGGATTGGGTGATTAGATTTGGCCCACCAAGATAGTTCAAAATAATCTCCTATTTTAAGGTCCATAAGCTTAATTAAGGGAGCTTTGGTGGCATGGTAGTTAAAGTGCTTGGCTGTTAACCAAAAGGTCAGTGGTCCAAACCCACTAGCCTCTCCTTGGTAGAAAGATGTGGCAGTCTGCTTCTGTAAAAATTTACAGCCTTGGAAACCCTATGGGGCAGTTCTAATCTATCCTATAGGGTCACTATGAGCTGGAATTGACTTGACAGCAGTGAGTTTGGTTTTTTGTTCCTTAACATTAATTACATCTACAAAGTCCCCCCACAGTAGTACTTACATTAACGTTTGATTAAATAACCAGAGGATGAGAATCTTGGAGTGACATCTTTAGGATTCTGCCTATCATAGCAAGCAATAAATGAAGCCATGAGTTTGCTACAATAAAGAAAAAAAAAAGTTATTTAAAACCAGAACTGACTGTAGGTGCTTCTGTATTCTAAGGAGGGCACAGGTAAGTTAAGAGGTAAAAGGAGAAGATATAATTTATATCAGAGGGAAAATAAAACTATATATTACTCCATTACATTTTAAGAGATTGGTAAGAGATGACTGCTGCTAAGAGGTAAGGGAATAAAGGAGTGAAAATCCTTTAAAAGGAATGAGGAGACAAAAGGTGGAGACCATGACAGGGAAAGAGCACTGCCATAACTAGGAAACACAAATGCCAAGAGGGGCCTTTAATAAATCAAAAAGCAAATTTGAATAGCAAGAGGCAAGGCCAAGATGGTGGAGTAGTCAGACACTTCCAGTGGACCTTCTTACAACGAAGACCCAAAAAAAACAAGTGAATCAATTATATATGACAATCTAGGAGCCCTGAACATCAAAGGCAAAGTTGAGGAACTAGACTGAGTGCCAGGGGGAGGGAGAGATACATCGGAAGCAGCAAGGAGTTGCCAGACCTGACCCTGGCGAATCCTGAGTCCTTCAGGCCTGACCAGCTCTTGGTGCGTTGTGAGACACACAAGCAGCAGCACTCAGGAGGCATATTCTGCACTGGGAGAGACCCAGCAGCAGAGAGTCTACTCAGCCACCGAGAACCAGTGAGAAGGAGCCCTCAATCGGTGAAAGATAAGTACTTGCATCCTGCCTACTGCGCAGATCAAAAACACCCCCCTTAGGGAAAAAACTCTTCCACTTACCTCCCCGCTGCCTGCTCTGCACTGGGTCCCAGACAGGCTTCAGCATTTGCCGAGTCCCCAGGGCCAGAAATAGGATCTGTCACATGCCTGGAGCCATTCTACCAGCCTTGGAGAGTGAACAAATTAACAAACAGGGGAAAAAATAAACTGTTGGCTCCCCTAACCCACGAATCTGAGCTAGGCACAGCTCCTTTCCCTAGGCACAGGCATAAGGGATCCATGGACTTTGAGTGCCTTTCCTCCGGCAGAGACTTGTGTGGGCCCATTTAAACAGCATAGGCCTTCATTACCACAATACAACAGGGTATATACCGGAAGTCTAACTTCAACTGTTTCAGCTGTGAAGTGGCAGGTTCATGACATTTGGCACTGCTCTGTCCATTAAGCAGGGTCTTCACCTACCCACAACAGGGGCCTGAGGACTGGTGGCTCCACCCATGTTACCTAGCCACCTGCAATAGGGGCCCAAGAATAAGAAGTGCCCCCCAGTCCTTACAGCCAACAGCATTGGGTGCTCATACTCCAGTTGCAAAACCCACTCACATACAAGCTCTAGGGAACAGGGACATGCTTTATTCCTGGACACACAGGGATGCTCGTCCACAACAAGCCTTACACAGAGTGTGTCCCTCTGCTGCAGCCAGATGCCAGTGTCTACACCAATCACCCATGCCTGTCTATGACTGTACGTAAGAGCCTGCACCACACATTTGGTGGCTATCTGCCTAGGCACCTGAGCTGAATCCATACAGAAGAAATGGGTGGACTCCTGAGCTCACATACCTAGTAAAAGATCTAACCACCTGGTGACAGAACATTAGAGCTTCAAACATGCCAATAATCAAACTAGCTCACAAGAGCAGCCATTTGGGCATATGAAAACAAAAGAAGAAGCTAGAACACAGTAAGCGAACATAAAATAAATAAATATAATAACTTATTGATGGCTTGGAGACAACAGTCAATATCAAATCACATAAAGAGGCAGTCCATGAGGGCTTCAGGAAGCTCCCAAAATAAAGAATCTAGAAATTTTTCAGAGAAAGAAAATTTCTTGGAATTACCAGAGGCAGAATACAAAAGATTAATATACAGAACTCTTCAAGATATTAAGAAGTAAATTAATCAAACTGCAGAACATGCAATAGAGGAAATTAAAAAGATTAAAGAAGAGCGTAATGTGAAAATTTAACAGGCTGCAAAAATCCGTAGAGAGACAGCAATCAGAAATCCAGAAGATTAACAATAAAATTTCAGAATTAGACAACTCAATAGAAAGTCATAGGAGCAGAATTGAGGCACTGAAAACCAGAATTAGTGAGATTGAGGATAAAGCACTTGACACCAACTTATTTGAGGAAAAATCAGATAAAAGGATTTAAAAAATGAAGAAACCCTAAGAATTATGTGGGACTCTATCAAAAGGAATAATCTACGAGTGATTGGAGTACCAGAACAGGGGGGATAACAGAAGATACAGAGAGAATTGTTGAAGATTTGCTGGCATAAAACTTCCCTGATATCATGAAAGCTGACAAGATGTCTATCCAAGATGCTCATTGAACCCAAATAAGGTAGGTCCCAAAGGAAAGTCACCAAGACATATTATAATCAAACTGGCCAAAACCAAAGATAAAGAGGAATTTTAAGAGCAGCTAGGGATAAAGGAAAAGTCATCTACAAAGGACAGTCAATAAGAATAAGCTCAGACTACTCAGCAGAAACCATGCAAGCAAGAAGACAATGGGATGACATATATAAAGCCTTGAAGGAAAAAATTGCCAGCTAAGAATTCTATATCCAGCAAAACTGTCTCTCAAATGTGATGGTGAAATTAAGGCATTTCCAAATAAACAGAAGTTTAGGGAATTTGCAAAAACCAAACCAAAATTACAAGAAAGACTAAAGGAAGTCCTCCAGTAACATCAGATAACAACCCAAGACTAGAACACAGGACAGAGCAACCAGATATCAACCCAGATAGGGAAGTCACAAAAGTAAATCAAAGCTAAAACACTGAAAATAGGGAAACAGATGTCAATACGTAAAAGATGACAACATTAAAACAGAAAAGAGGGACTTAACAAATGTAGACATACATTTTTCATAAGGAGAGGAAGTCAAGGCGATATAAAGAAATAAAAGACTGGTATAAACTTAGAAAAATAGGGGTAAATATTAAGGTAACCACAAAGGAAACTAACAATCCTACAAGTCAAAATAAAAAACAACAAAAATATAAATACTCAGCAAATACAAAATCAACAACAATGAAAAAGATGAAAATACATAAAGAAAAATGACTCAGCACAGAAAATTAAGTGGAACAAAGAAACTGTCGATAACACACAAAAAAAGAATCAAAATGATAGCACTAAACTCCTACATATCAATAATTACACTGAATGTAAATGAACTAAATGCACCAAAAAAGAGACAGAGAGTGGCAGATTGGATAAAAAAACACGATCCATCTATATGCTGCCTACAAGAGACGCACCTTAGACTTAAAGACAAACAAACTGAAACTCAAAGGAATGAAAAAAATACATCAAACAAACAACACTCAAAAAAGAGGAGGAGTGGCAATATTAATCTCTGACAAAACAGACTTTAAAGTAAAGTCTACCACAAAGGATAAGGAAGGACACTATATAATGATTAAAGGGTCAATACACCAGGAGGACATAACTATAATAAATATTTACCAACCCAACGACAGGTCTACAAAATACATAAAACAAACTCTAAAAGCATTGAAAAGTGAGATAGGCAGCTCCACAATAGCAGTAGACTTCGACACACCACTTTCAGCGAAGGACAGAACATCCAGAAAGAAGCTTAACAAAGACACAGAAGATCTAAATGCTACAATCAACCAAATTGATCTCGTAGACATATACCCAACACTCCACCCAACAGCAGCCAAGTATACTTTCTTTTCCAATGCACATGGAACATTTTCCAGAATAGACCACATATTAGGCCATAAAGCAAACCTTAACAAAATCCAAAGCATCAAAATATTACAAAGCATCTTTTCTGACCATAAAGTCATAAAAGTAGAAATCAATAACATAAAAAGAAGGAAAAAAAATCAGACACATGGAAACTGAACAACACCTTCCTCAAAAAATACTGGGTTACAGAAGAAATTAAGGATAGAATAAAGAAATTCATAGAATCAAACAAGAACGAAAACACATCCTACCGGAAGCTTTGGGACACAGCAAAAGCAGTGCTCAGAGGTCAGTTTATAGCAATCAATGCACACATCCAAAAAGAAGAAAGGGCCATAATCAAAACATTAACCCTACAGCTGGAACAAGTAGAAAGAGAGCAGCAAAAGAAGCCCTCGGGCACCATAAGAAAGGAAATAATAAGAACTAGAGCAGAATTAAATGAAATAGAGAATAGAAAAACAATTGAATGAGTTATCAAGACCAAAAGCTGGTTCTTTGAAAAGATAAATGCAATTGATAAACCATTGGCCAAACAGACAAAATAAAAACAGATGAGGAAGCAAATACCCCTTTTAAGAAATAAAATGGGTGATATCACAACAGACCCAACTGAAATTAAACGAATCATAACAGAATACTATGCAAAACTATAACAAATTTGAAAACCTAGAGGAAATGGACAAATTTCTAGAAAC
>NW_004443968.1:19134938-19136181 GCF_000243295.1 Trichechus manatus latirostris
GGTGCTGCATGGCTCAGAACCTACCACCTCAGCTTGCACAGACATGCAGAGGGATCCCTGAGAGCATTTCTTTTTTTGTTGTTTTTTTTTTTTCTGTTTTTTTGGGGGGGTTTCTTGTTCTTTTTCTTTTTTTAATTTGTTTTGTTTTCTTTTCCCTCTTTTTCCCCTTTTGTCTGTCTTCATTACTCAGTTGCTTGTCTCTCTATACCTTCCTTCTCTTCCTGTCCCCTGAATACCTGGTGCTGAGTGACCCCTTTACAACTCCCAGCCAGAATGTACTCCAACACTTGGGAACAACTTCCCCAGACCTGGCAGCGTTACCGGTGGAATCCCTGGGAGCTTTGCTGTTCTTTTTTCTTTCTAATTTTTATTTAATCATTCTTTTATTTTATTTTTTTCTTCTGATTCCCCTTTTTGTTTTCTCCATTTCATAGTCTCTCATCTCTCCACTTCAACGGCAAGCTCGCCTAGTACTCTTTTTTCTTTGTATGCTTTTGGCTCCTGTTCCTCTCTCCTCTCTCCCATACCCATCTTAGCTCCACACATCACAATTTCATCCCTCAATCCTGCGCACCTGCACCGTGTGCTTAACATCACACCACCGAGCAGCACAGGCACGGCCTACTGGAACCTGCCCTGCACTGACTACTAACCTGCTCTGGTGGCTGTAGTAAGCGCCACAAACAACCCATACCAGCAACTCCTCTTCAGCTAGACCTGCCCTGCTGTACCATATCTGACCCACTGACCCTGTCAATTGAGAAGGAAATGAAAAGTATCATGCCCACAGACAAGCAAACAACAAAGAACACATAGCCTGCCTGCTCAGACATAGCCAAATAATTTTTAAAAAAGGAAGAAACAAACAAATTTACAATCAATAAACGAGAAAAATAACTACTGAATGCCCTGAAGACTGCAGACAATTTCAAAACATTTACAAAAACATCACAGGATGGTTCCAGTAGGCGTCCAAAATAAAACACCAGATGGCTTTCGAGGAGAAGAAAAGGCACTAGAACTACCTGATAGGGAATTCAAATCTCTATTACTTAGAATTATCCAAGAGTTAAAGCAAAATACAGACAAAAATGAGGAAAAAATAGACAAATTCATGGAAAAGACAGACAAATTCATGGAAAATACAGACAAAAAATTGGAATAATTCAGGAAAATAATGCAGGAACAAAATGCCAAAATAAATTCACAACTAGAAATTATACAAAAACAACAATTAGAAATC
>NW_004443968.1:19143347-19161263 GCF_000243295.1 Trichechus manatus latirostris
AGATACAATGCAATCCCGATCCAAATTCCAAAGGCATTTTTTAATGAGATGGAGAAACGAATCACCAACTTCATATGGAAAGGGAAGAGGCCCTGGATAAGTAAAGCTTTACTGAAGAAGAAGAACAAAGTGGGAGGCCTCACACCACCTGATTTTAGAATCTATTATACTGCCACTGTAGTCAAAACAGCCTGGTACTGATACAACAGATACATAGACTAATGGAGCAGAACTGAGAATCCAGACATAAATTCATCCATCTATGAGCAGCTGATCTTTGATGAAGGCCCAAATTCCGTTAATTGAGGAAAAGACAGGCTCTTTAATAAATGTTGCTGATATAACTGGATATCGACCTGCAAAACTGAAACAAGAACCATACCTCACACCATGCACAAAAACTAACTCAAAATGGATCAAAGACCTTAATATAAAATCGAAAACGATAAAGATCACAGAAGAAAAAATAGGGACTACTCTAGAAGCCCTAATACATGGCATAAACACTGTAAGAACCATAAGTAACAATGCACAAGCACCAGAAAAGAGACTAGATAACTGGAAGCTCCTAAAAATCAAACACTTCTGCTCATCAAAAGACTTGACCAAAGGAGTCAAAAGACAACCTACAGATTGGGAAAAAAAATTTGGCTACGACAAATCTGATCAGTGTCTAATCTCTAAAATCTACAACATACTGCAAAACCTCAACAACAAAAAGACAAATAACCCAACTGAAAAATGGGCAAAGGATATAAACAGGTACTTCGCTGAAGAAGATATTCAGGAGGCTAACAGATACATGAAGAAATGCTCACGATCGTTAGCCATTAGAGAAATGCAGATCAAAACTACTATGAGATATCATCTCACCTCCACAAGGCTAGCATTAATCCAAAAAACACAAAATATTAAATGCTGGAGAGGTTGTAGAGAGACTGGAACACTTATACACTGTTGGTGGGAATGTAAATTGGTACAACCACTTTGGAAATCTATTTGGCGCTTCCTTAAAAAGCTAGAAATAGAAGTAGCATACAATCCAGCTATCCCGCTCCTTGGAATATATCCTACAGAAATAAAAGCCATCACACGAATAGATATATGCACACCCATGTTCTCTGTAGCACTGTTCACAATAGCAAAGAGATGGGAACAACCTAGGTGCCCATCGACGGATGGATGGATAAAAATATTATGGTATATCCCCACAGTGGAATACTACACAACAATAAAGAACAAGGATGAAGCCGTGAAACATCTTACAACATGGAGGAATCTGGAGGGCATTATGCTGAGTGAGTTTAGTCAGTCACAGAGGACAAATATTATGTAAGACCACTATTATAAGAATTCAAGAAAAGGTTTAAACACAGAAGAAAACATTCTTTGATAGTTACGAGGTTTGGGAGGGAGGGTGAGGGCTATTTACTAACTAGATAGTAGATAAGGATAATCTTAGGTGAAGGGAAATACAACACACACTAGAAGGGAAGTCAGCACAACGACGGGGCTAAACCAAAGCTAAGAAGTTTCCTGAATACAATCAAACAGTTTGAGGGACAGAGTAGTAGGGGTAGGGGTTATGGGGACCATGCCTTCAGGGGACATCTAGGTCAATTGATGTAACAAAGCTTACTAAGAAAATGTTCTGCATCCTACTTTGGTGAGTGGCATCTGGGGTCTTAAAAGCCTGCAAGCGGCCATCTAAGATGCATAAATTGGTCCCAACCACCTGGAGAATGAACACCAAAGACACAAGGAAAGTAGTAGCCCAAGAGACAGAAAGGGCCACATAAACCAGAGACTTCATCAGCCTGAGACCAGAAGAACTAGATGGTGCCCAGCTACCACTAATTACCACCCTGACAGGGAACACAACAGAGTCCCTGATGGAGCAGGAGAATGGTAGGGTGCAGAACTCAAATTCTAGTAAGAAGACCAGACTTAATGGTCCGAATAAGTCTGGAGGTACCCCGGAAAGCATGGCCCCTGGATTATCTATCAGCCCAGAAGTAAAACAATTTCCAAGGCCAACTCTTCAGACAGGGATTGGACTGGATAGTGGGACATAAAGTGATACTCGTGAGCAGTGTGCCTCTTAGCTCAAGTAGATACAAGAGACTAAATGGGCGGCTTCTGTCCGGAAGTGAGATGGGAAGGCAGTGAGTGTTAGGAGCTGGTTGAATGGACATGGGGAATCAGGGGTGGAAAGGAGGAGTTTTCTGTCACAGTAAGGGGAGAGCAATTAGGGTCACATAACACTGTATGTATAAATTTTTGCATGGGAGACTAACTTGAAATGTAAACTTCATTTAAACTACAAGAATAAACACAAAAAATATTTTAAAAATTTGAATAGCAAGAACATTCTGACTACTCCTACCTCCACACTTACTTCTTTGTAATCATAAGTAAAATGGTTGGGAACCTTGTTTATGCAAAAATGAAAACACTCCTTCACTTTTCTCCATCAGAGAAGGAAGCACAGAGAACAAAAATTAATTACAATACAAAATATGTTTAGTTATAAACTAATCAAATTAACGATTATTTATAAGTATCAATGGTTTACTCTCTGTTCAGTCTATCACACATTCATGATAAGTTTCATAATGTGAATACTAGACAGTGACAATTTATTAAACTCAGTAAACAATTCATACCAAGGTCTGAATGACTGAGTTTCTAGACCTCTTAGAGACATCTGCCTTCTATAATATAGAAAACCTATTAATGCAAAATGGAAGCTCTATTTGGCAATGTGAAGAAGGAATTTGCAGCAAACGGCCTGCAACCATGTGTGCCCTCTGGCTGGACAGGAGTCTTGCTTTGAAGTCAGCTTCTATTAATTAGTCCTGACTCTTCTTGCTCAGAGCCTTGGCGATACAGTGATTAAGAACTCTGCTGCTGAGCGTGTCCTTTGGACCTGCGGTCCCTGTGC
Organism: Trichechus manatus latirostris; assembly: GCF_000243295.1. Lineage (NCBI taxonomy): Eukaryota > Metazoa > Chordata > Mammalia > Sirenia > Trichechidae > Trichechus > Trichechus manatus. Next base: position 19,146,292 of record NW_004443968.1, read on the forward strand.
CTGAGAAGCTCTTCGACCAGGCGAAGACTGAGGACAAGGACTTTCCTCCAGAGCTGACAGAAAGACAAAGCCTTCCCCAGGAGATGATGCCCTGAATTTGGACTTCTAGCCTACTAGACTGTGAGAAAATAAATTTATCTTTGTTAAAGACAAAAAAAAAAAAAAAAAGAACTCTGCTGCTAACCGAAAGGTCAACAGTTTGAATCCACCAGCCGCTCCTTGGAAACGCTACTGGTCAATTCTCCTCTGTCCCTATGAGTCGTAATCGACTCTACAGCAATGGCTTTGGTTTTCTTCTCTGCTCTTTTCTGAACCCCAGGTTATGTAAGAATGCCATTCCCCGTCAGTGGACCCCAAGGTAGCTATGGACCTTGCAGAAGATGATGGAGGAGGATAGAAATGATAGCAACTATTCGCTTGTATGTCCCTGAGTGGCACAAACAGATAAGCACTTCGCTAGCTGAAAGGTTGATAGTTTGTCCTGTTAAAAATAATCAAAACTTACTGAAACTTGAACATAAGATTTATTCTGAGCAGTTATTCTATATGCATATAGGAGACCATTTTGATTCCAGAAAAAACAAATGGCTCAAAGAAGCTGGGTACAATGGGGCTTATAAAGAGGAAGGAGAGATATAGAAGATCAACCACTGGCTAATCTTAATGCGATTGATTGAACCCTGCCCTCCCCCTTTTACTGAGATCATACTGATACCAGTTTACAAGATAGTCTCTGTCCCTCCACACGGCCATGTCTTCTGAAATTCAAATTTAGTAAGCCGGAAGCCCTGATGACGCAGTGGTTAAAAGCTTGGCTGCCAACCAAAAGGTCAGCAGTTTGAGTCCACCAGCCACTCCTTGGAAACCCTATGGGGAAGTTCTACTCTGTCCTACAGGGTCACTATGAGTTGGAATCCACACGACGGCAATGGGTTTTGGTCTTCGAACAGGAATTGCAAGTTTTAGTGCAAGAAAAGCTGCTGGCGGAGTAATTTGCGTCAGGGATTTCTTTAAAATGAATATTTGGTTTCATGGGTAAGAAAACTCCAAAATCAAAGCAAGATATCTGCCATCAATTTCTCTCTGTGACAGAACCCACCCAGAAGAGCCTCGGAATACAGGCCTGGTGATCTGCTTCTGAAAGGTCACAGCCTTGAAAACCCTATGGAGAAGTTATACTCTGCACAGATGGTATGGCCACGGGTTGGAATCCACTCGACAGCAACTAACAACAACATTCCCCTGTATGTGTAAGTGGTATGGGCAACTAGATACAGAGTATCTATCTGGGATTTTACTCCAGGTACTGTGCAGGAAAAAATAAAACAAAACAAAACTAATCCTTACAAACCACGTGACATGTTCGGATTTAACTTCATGTTCTTGCCTCCAAACGATCTTTCAGAACTCTCTCTGCCAGCAAGGACCACCTGCATCTTGCTTCTCTCAAAGCATCCAGAAAGACTTTTCATTTTTCCTCGAGTGCATGTGTCTTTGTGGAGAAGAAAAAATGTGTCAAAGGATTTCCAATTTCTCACTGTCCCTTCTAGTGTTTTATGAAAAGAATTGCAAGAGCCCTTGGGGAAAGTAACTATTTCTAACAGACCCTAGGGGAAGGACACTCAAAGATTCCCAGAGAGGGACTGAGATGAGCTTAGTGAATAGTCAGCTGTAGCCAGCCTTTACCTAAGGGCTAGGAGAATTCCTGATCTACCATGTCACGTGACCAGTAAACAGCGCTCTCAGGGTAAAAGAGTTGCAGTTTCTCATGTATAGAAGAGAAGCTTCAGTTACATAATTAACTAGAAGATCTTATTTGAAGACCAATTATTAAAAATAATCTGAGATTTAATAGGGCTACCCTGGAATGGAATTTAAATAAAATTTTAGAAAAGGACTCATGTTGACGGTATGATATTTCATAGATAATGGATATGATATTTCATAGATAACAACAATGTATAGGCTCTGAAGTGACCTCTGTTTCTGAGATTTACAGTATTTTGCATTTATTGAATCCCCTCCATATGCTTGGTGCTATATATGACTTGTCTTATTTAATCTCCTCATACCAAAACAAACCAAAACTCTTTACTGTGGAGTCGATTCTAACTCATGGCAACCCTACGTGTTACAGAGTACAACTTCACCATAGGGTTTTCTTGGCTGTAAGCTTACAGAAGCAGATTGCCAATCCTTTCTTCCTTGGTGCTGCTAGATGGGTTCAAATCTTTAGGTAAGTTGAGTGCGAACTGTTTATGCCATCCAGCATAAGGTAAATATTAATGTCCCTGTTTATAAATGAGTAAGCAGAGGCTCAGAAATGCTGAGTTCCTTACTCAGGCTATATAGCATATTAGTAGCAGAGGTAAAATTTTAATCTCAATTTTGACTCCTGAGTTTGCCTTCCTTCATTTACTCCATGACCCCAATTTTCTATGTTTCAAGGAGCTTCATAGCTATATAAGAAGAAATTTTCAACCTTCAGTGCCAACAGAATTTCAACTCAGTGTTACACAAACCAGTGAGCTTATCAGAAGGTTAAAGGAAAGCTGAAGAAGCTGCTGGTAAAAATAAGGCTACATAAAGGATAAGTAACATTATGTCTTAGCTTTAGAGGTGTATTTCTAGCAAGAGAGGGATAGCACACCATTATTCTGGTTTAAGAGTAAAAGGTCATATTAATAGCCTGGCTTCGGCTGAAGAAATAATTTTAGGAATATTGTGCTAAATTTATGAGCTTGACTTGGAGGCCCAAAATAATAAGAGCTATCTTACTGGCTGCATCAGAAATAAGAAAAGAATTCCTGTTCTGTTCATCTTGTGACCTCGAAAGAAACTGGTGGTAGTGGTTTTGAAATTGCAAAAACTTAGTAGGGCAAAGGAATTTATGACCAAAAAATTCAAGTTCTTTATTTTGCACAGATTCGTATAAAACAGACGTCTCCAGGCTGTGGAAAATTCCACTGCCTCAAGCAGCTTGCTTAGCTTGCCCCGCATCTTTGCGTTAGAATCCTCTTTCCTTTGCTTGGCTCCCTTTCCCCCCAGGGCTTTGCATTAGAATCCTGTTTCTTTTGCTTGGCACGCCCCTTAATTTTACATTAAAATCCTGGTGATGCATGAAGTTATATGTAAACCCCATTGCACCTGCATAGTATGATGAAGAATGTTGCCGATGTAACGGGTATGAACTTCCTACCTGTAAACCCCTTAAAAGTAACCTTTCCCCTAGCCCTCAATGAGCAGTCTTGGTGGCAAAAGCTCTGACTGTCTCCTTTCCTTGCAGAACGAAGTAAAGCCACCTTTTTGCTCTCCCAGCTCAGTCTCTTGTTTATTGGCCAATCCGAGTCACACCAGGCAGAACTTGGCGGGGGGCGGGGGGAGGGTCCACCCAGCAACAGGTGAATTTCCTTTATGTCATCAACACTGTGGCAGGTGTTGTGTGGGTGAACAAAATAAGTAAAGCACAATACTGCCCTTCCAAGAGCTTATAATATAATCAGGAAGCAAGGTGAAAATACAACAATGTATAATTTAGTGCCAAAATTATAGGCACTGATAATAAAAGCTATAAAATTAAGAGAAGAAAAAAGAAATGCAGACTGCAGTGTGGATTCACTCAACTAACATATTTATTGAATACTCACTGTGGGCAAAGCAATATAGTTAATGCTATGGCAAATCAACAGACACTTTGGAAAGGTGGGGGTGGGAGGTTTAAGGGGAATTTGCAAATCCAGGGAATATTTAGTTAGGCAGATAAAAGGGCAAATTACTTTCTAAACAGCAAACTTATCAGAGTTTTAAGCACTTTGCATATATTAACTCATTTAATCATCACAAGAACTCAGTGGGGTAATTACTATTAGTATTCTCATTTTACAGATGAGAACCTAGACTCAGAGAGGTTAAGCAATGTATTCTCTAAGGCACACAGGTAGGAAGTGGTACAGCCAGCATTCAAATGCAGGGAGTCAGAGCCCAAAACCTTTATTAGCTTGCTACCACACAGATTCTCAGGTCACAGTGTTAGCAAGGACCCGCCTACGCAAATAAGACAGTGTCAGCTTGCCTTAGCTAGTGTGCTGCCAGAAGTTTGGTTAACATCAAGTCTCTTGTCTTATTGGTCGGTAGTTTTGATAAATCTCCAAGGCAATGGTTCTCAAACACCATGGTGAGTCAAATCACCCCAGCAGACTTTTTAAAACACAGATAACTGGGCCCTGTCCCCAGAGTCTTCAATTCAGTCAGTTTGGCATGGGGCCCAAAAATGTGCTTTTCTAAACAAGTTCCAGGTTGTGCTGATGCTGCTAGTCTGAAGACCATACTTTGAGAGACACTGACTGATCTGAGAAAACAGTTTCCCAACCTCCATCCAGAAATCGTCTATCGCTGAGCATGGATTTGGACATCTCTATTTCCACATCCCAAGTATCTCAAACTAAACATGGATAGAATTGAAATCATTATCTTCTCACTGAAAATCTGCTCCTTTGTTTTTACCATCCTGGATGTTGGCAACAGTTAGTACTTGGTACTTTGGAAGCATCCTTGATTCTTTTCTCACTGGCCTACATCCAATCAAAGCACTATGCCATGTTGATTTTCTCTCTTAAATACCTCCTTCAACAAATATTTATTGAGTATAACTATGTGCCAGGTTCTGGACTGGATTCCAACTAAGAGATGTTGAAAACACCAAATTATCACCACCAGACATCCTCCTTTACTGCAGTAAGGAAGAACTCCACCTTGGTAGAGTCTTAGCAGTATTGCAGAAGGGAGGGTATTTATAGAGTCTGTGGGTCTAATCTCAAGAGGTGAAAGGAGGGTCTTTCAAAGCACGGAACTTATTGGGACTGAACACTGGTCATGACATAATAGTTTAGGATTGGTTATGACATATGGGTTAGGTCTGGTGGCCAAAGGTCTTAACAAGTAAACTTGATAAGTGAACTGCTTAACTAGGTGAGCAGACTGTTATCTCAGACAAATTGATTTCCAGGAATTTCTTGACACAAATAGTGAAACTATTTATTGGTTACCTGTCTTATCTTTCTTGGGCAAATGTTTCCTGGAACAAAATACTAACTCATGTTGACACAGGTGGTCTCGTTCTTTGTCCTAATAACTATGTCATGTTGATGTAGGTGATGGCAGTTCTGAAAGACATTGTGCCCCAGATTTAAGAAACTTATATTCTGGAGAACAGGCAGACTGGGTTCCAACAAAACGTCTACTTGCTAAAATGAAGTTATTTATAAGATACAAAACCAACAGAGAAAAATAAATATGTAAATCTGTTTGTGGAAGACTTCACAATGGAGGTGACACAAATTTTGAATGGATAATAAGGCCAATACCATCCAGATGGAGCCCTGGTGGTGTAGTGGTAAAGAGCTCAGCTGCTAACCAAAAGGTCAGCAGTTCAAATCCACCAGCCGCTCCTTGGAAACCCTATGGGGTAGTTCTACTCTTTCCCATAGGGTCGCTATGAGTCAGAACCAATTCGACTGCACCTAACAACAACAACATCGCCATTCAGATAGAGGCAGAAGAATATGCAAAGCCCTAGAGACCTGAGAGGTTGTGAAACTCTCCTTTCTATCCGTACTCCCAAGCATTAGTTCAGGCCTTCCTTTTTTTTCAGTTTAACTATTTAAAAAGTCTTCCAAATGATACCTCTGGCCCCAGTCTTGTACATTCAAACTCCAACTGATCCTTCACTCTGCAGCCATTGATGTACCTATCTATAACCTAGGCACTTTGTCTTTAGCCCATGAAGGAGCAGTGGGAAGACCTCTTCTTGGAGGGAGAAAGAAGGTCAGGGAAATATTCTACCTCCTTCTTTGGCTGTGTAATCCCATAAGTGGTTCTCTTTGCTGCTCAGTTTCTTACAGGGAAAGTGTAGATGCCTGCCATTGCAGGACAGAATGATAGCATTTTCCCTTCGTTCTGTCCAGTGAACACCATGCATGGGACCCTATCTTAGTTATCTAGTACTACTATAACAGATATACCACAAGTGGGTGGCTTTAACAAACAGAAATTTATTTTCTTACAGTTTAGGAAGCTAGAAGTCCAAATTCAGGGCACCGGCTCTAGGGGAAGGCTTTCTCTCTGTCGGCTCGGGGGCGGGGAGATCTTTGGCTTTTTCAGCTTCTCCTCCTGGGCTATCTTCATGTGTCTTGGTGTGTGTCTTTCCTTATCTCTGCTTGCTAGCTTGCTTTTAATCTCTTTTATATCTCAAAAGAGATTGTCTTAAAATACACCCTATACTAATCCTGTCTCATTAACATGACAAAGGCAACCCATTCCCAAATGGGATTATAACCACAGGCATAGGCATTGAGATTTACAACACATGTTTTTGGGGGACACAATTCAATTCATAACAGATCTCAAGGAAGATTCAAAAAGGTCTTTACTTAAGGTTTCAGACGATAAAATATAAACTATATAGAGTAGTGGGTGGGGTCAGGGTGGAATTTGGACATCTTGTATTCTTTATTTTATCTTACTTATCCCCATTCTTGTAAAACAGCACTAGTGGTCCCTTCCTAGACCCTCAGCATGTCTCCACATTGATGTTCCTTTCAGTGGCAGGGTGTCTTCCCATGGGCCCTCTTTTCCTCCACCCGGAGTTCTTTCACAAATATTGTCTACCTGGTAAATTCCTATTCATGTATCAAAATCCTTTGAAGGCATAACTTCCTCTTTGAAGTTTTGCCTAGTCAAGCCTTTAGTCACTCCTCGGAATTATTCCCTCTGCCATATTACTTCTGTACCTTAAACATTTTCATCATTATTACCATTAGTTTCCATTTACTGAATGCTGACTTTGTACCAGAGGTAATAAAACAAAGTTTAATTAAGAAGAGTAAAGTAGCTTACCTAAAGCCAGAAAATTAAAGCAATAGCCAGGATTATAATTAAGGCCTATCTGGCTCCAAAGTCTATGCATAATATACTACCATATTCTGCCTCCTACTTCTGCACGTATTATTTGTTTCATATTAGTTCCTCCCACCCCTTAACTGAGATTAAATGAGGCCAGAAAAAAATGTTTTATGCATCTTTGTATCCTGGAATATAATATGCATTCAATAAATGTTTGTTGAATTGAACTGAACTGTATTTTTAATGCAAATCATATTAATTTTATTATGTATTGCTCTATCTTCTTTTCATTGATTAATTCTTTGTATTTATCTAAATTTATCATCTTCATTTTGGATCATCAAGAAGAGGTTCAATGCAATGTCTTTCATTTCATTACCTTCCAAAGGGTAATGAACCAAAAGGCAGAATTGTCATCACTTTAATAATAATGTACTTGATTCAACCGATCGTTTTCTGGGCAGGCTTTAGGAAATAGAATATTAGCTCTGCCATTCCAAAATTCCCAATTGTGACTCAGCAGAAAGAGACCTATATTTAGGAAATAATTTTAATCATTGTTTCAATCAAACATGTTTAAGCTATAGTTGGCATGTCCTGTCTGCATCCTGAAGGATGTTTACAGATGGAGATAAACTGTAGCTATGTGTTCCTCTATAAGCTATTGATGATATGTATGTTCTTCATATACGGGAAGCTGACTCAACTCACCCACAGTTGATAAGGTATATATACACTGAGTTATTTCCAGCAAGGAGGAAGACTTTGTACCCAGCCATTTAACTGTCTCCCTGAGTTTCTCACAAGAGAAAAATACATGGCCTAAGGGAAAGACAGAATCTGACTTGATAAAAACTCTCTGTGGGTGGAATCTATGAACTTAATCTTAATACACCAAGCTCAGATGCAGTATTTAATTACTTTTTCTCTCTCACAACATCCTTGAGGAATTCCACATATTCCCATCCATAAGGGTGGCTGGGATTCTCAGTCTGAGAGAGAAGGGAGTTGGAGACGAAGAAAGAATCTCACCTACAAGGCCATATCTGAATATCAGGAGGATGTGTGAAGTTTTCCCAACATGTGATTCTGGTCAAGCAATCCCATGATGGGTGATTCCTAACCCCCTGTTGAGAATGTCACTATCACAGAGAGAAGCTTTAATCCATTGTAGGATTTGGGCACAGTGTTCCTTCAGGGACATTCATTTCTGACATTGAGCTGAATTACATGTGAATAGATGAATTCTAAGAGATTTACTCTTAAGTATTCTGAGAGTAACACTACTGTGATGCTGAAAAAGCATTAGTCTTGACATTTTGGTAAGGACAGGTATTTTAGTTCAGAAATAAGGAAAATGGGTTCTCTTTTGATGTATTAAATATAACTATTCTCACTAAAATATCCGACCCAAATGTCTTTCTCCCTCTCTTTTATTCACAGGCCCTAAGTAAGATAAGCGTTTGTCCCTGAACCTACTCCTTTAGTTGCCCACAATGGTGAAGAGAGTCTCTTTTCTTCTCATGTGTCTCTGGGAGTTCCCAAAAGGGAGGCTATCTTACATATAACCAGAGTCATGCCTGAAACACTACATTTTCATTGTTCTTTCATAAACCAAGGGGCAGATGAAATCTCTTTTTCTTTTGAGATTTGAATAAAATTTGGTTTGAACAAAATGTAACATGTCTCCAAATGTCTTCAATAATTCTCTGGATTGCTAGAACTTTAATGTTGCTACTGCTGCTTAGAGCAACTCACTATCTCAGTCTGACTCCATCTGACTATGCTCTAAAGCCCTTATTTATATACTCCTTGGGTTTCCCACACAGTGGTAATGACCCACCCTTTACCTCCATGCTTTAGAGCAGTGGTTCTCAAAGTATGGCCCAGGGACTAATATCATCAGCATTCCCAGGGAACTTGTTAGAAAAGTAAATTTTGGGTCCCAATTCAAATTTAACTACATCAGAATCCCTAGGGGTAGGGCCCAGCAATCCGTGTTCTAACAAGTGCCATCAGGTGATTCTGATGTGCACCGGAGTTTGAGAAGCATTGCTTCAAAGCATTTCCCTTTACTATTACTCACTCCCGAATCTCCTCATTAACTCCCTGTATAGCACAAGAGCAGAAGGGCTGGAGACCCTAGTGATACAGTTCTTTCACATTTATCCCATTCTCTCTTTCCCAATTCATACAGGTGCTGCTAAGGGTCTCGGTGTGGTGCATCTAGGGCTTGCTGCTGAGTCTAGCCTACCATGACCAATCCCTTCTTCACATGAAAGAATATTTCTCTCAAGAGCCCTGTAGCATCCCTGAGGATTCTATGTCAGCAAAGAAGGCTTTACCTGCCCAGAGCACAAAAAAAAAAAAAAAAGAAAGAAAAAGAAAACCCTGGGACAGGGGTTAGGGAGATAGAGTTTCTCTAACTGCTCACAAATAGTGTTAATGCGTCTTAGTGCTGACTCAATCAGAACACTCTTTACAAATTATCATATCTAAATATATGGGGTTTGGTTTGACTTTGTAAGCTGTACTGTATTTCATTTGCTAGGATGGGAAATTTTCAACAGAAAGAGAAAATATAAAAACAATAAGACGCAAAGAAAGAATTCACTGTCTCCAATTTTCCTTTCCATAAAAGCATAAAGTAGAAGCGATGAATTCAAAATAAACCAGGATGCCTTATAGACACAGGGAATGTAGAAGATTGATTTGGAAGGCCTAGAGCTTATATCCTCAACTGAGACCACAAGGACAGTGAGAGGAGAGAAGGGCTCCTTTGACAGCAGGCCTCAGATAATCATGGGAGAGATTAAGCAAGAAGACAATGCACTCTGAGTGAAGGGAAGGCCATGTATAGATTGGGATTGGATCAGTATGGAGAATTTCAGTTCTCACATGCAACTGAATGACAATGATTATTGCATGTTATTTTCTAGCAATCAATTTCCACTATAATAACCTCAGAGAGTTAGCAAAATGGTTAGAGTTAGCAAAATGGTTAACAGATATATACCATCATTTAGCTATTATCAAGATTCTAAGAGAAGTTGGAGGGAATCTGTCAAATCAAACAATATTTTGCACAGCCAGTCACTTACAGAACATGTAAATTTAGGCACTAGCTTCAGTGTTACATTCTGGGTCCAAACTTTCACTGTGCCTGTGTTTCTCCAGCATAGTTCTGTGCAACATTGTTGTTATTGTTAGGTACCATGGAGTCAATTTCAACTCAAAGCAACCCCATGTGACAGAAAGAAGAACTGCCCCATAGGGTTTTCTAGGCTGCTATCTTTACAGGAACAGATCACCAGGTCTTTCTCCTACGGACCAGTTGAGTGAACCAACCTTTCAGTTACCAGCTGAGTACTTAACCATTGTTCCACCAAGGATCCTTGCACACACATTAGAAGTATCATAAATAACCAGAAAGGTAAGTTAGTATTGTTTGATGCATTGAAATATGTGTTTAAATAAGGAGCCCCACTGGTGCAGTGGCTAAGCGCTCATCTGCTAACCAAAAGGTTGGCAGTTCAAACCCAACAGCCACTCCATGGAAGAAAGATGTGGCAATCTGCTTTTGTAAAGATTGCATCCTTGGAAACCCTGTGGGGCAGTTCTACTATGTCCTATAGGGTCACTATGAGTTGGAATTCGATTCAATGGCAATGGGTTGATGTATTTAGCTAAAAGAAGTTAGACAAGTTCTCTAAACTTACCTAGTCAGTCTTATATCAAATCTATTTCCTGAATTCTTGCTCAACTCTCTTGGATATTGTTCAATGCTTTTCTAAAATTTTTCAGGGCCTGCTTCCCTCTCCATGAAAAAAAATTACTTATTACATTTAATCTGATTTAGGAAAGCAACAACGTTTCTTGTAGTACATTATAGTAGAGTCTGTGGCCTAAGATTATGCAGTCTCTTCTTATTAGCACTGTAATTTGATTATTTGGGGTATAGGAATGCTAAAATTTGCATAATTCAATGAAATAAGGTAGAGATGGCCAATTAGGATGCACAAATTATTTTCCTAGAACTCAAAGTAGACAGGAATTATTCAAAACAGCCACAACATCTAAATCAACTGCTAACACCCAGATAACAGAATGACAGACCATAAATATTTGCTGGGTATCATTACAGCCTTCAACATATGTGCTTCCCATCTTTTTCTTTCATTTTTTAATTTTTTTTCACCTATTCAGTTTTTATTATAGGATGTGGCCCCAGACCCCTGACAACTTCTGAGGGCAAAGTTTAATATTTTTGTAAATAGACATGAAGAAAACTTTCTGGAAGACTGGTGAGTATCATAGGAAGCATTCTAGCAGAAAGCTTTCAGACAGGTTTTAGCTGCCAAGCAAATATGGTCTCCATTTGGTTTTCCCACCTTGCTACTTCTCCAAAAGACTTGATGCATTTGCAAATATTCCCCCAGATGGATACAAGAATGGTGGGGCTTCTTTTCTTTTTGATGGTGTATATGCAGGTAGACCTCTACAGTCCTTTCTTTTCAAACGTACATCATATATATCACTTCCAGTAATTCAGTGTCATTTCCTGGGAGTAGTAAGTTGATATGCCAATGAGAATTGGTGAGGGGAACACAAGAAAAGGGAATAAGTCACAGAGGTATCTTACAATTTGTCAAGGCACCCATTTTTTAATACCATCCATTCCACTGAAGAAGTATTACATAAGGGCTAAGAATAACATCCATTATTATACACCCATTTTATAACCTAATCTTTAGAAAAATCCTTATTTATTAGAGATGATGGAACATTTATTTTGAAATGTCAAAAGTCAGAATTCTTCAGGAAGGGATTTTCAGTCACAGACATATTTCTTGTTGAAGAAAAATATTCTCCAAAGAAAGTTTAAAAGAGAATCCAGATGAATAATTTTTTAGATGGATCACAAATAAGTCCTGATTTCAACATGTTCCACAGCTCCCCAGAGCTAAGAAGCTAAAGACAGTTCTACAATATTGTATTTCAAAGCAGCAGAAGCCTTAGCTGCTAAAGCAATAAAGTGGTTTTTATCTCAGAAGCACACAATGTCATGAATAACATTGTCATCCAGAAAGAATGAGCTGGTAGGCGCCATTCTGTTTTGAGCTAAGCAGGCTAGCTTGTTTGTGCATGCAGACCTGCCCAGTCCACTTAAGCTGACATTTTGTACAGACTAAAAGAAATGTGTGTATGAAGTCAAAAAAGAAGCAACTAAGAGTGAAAGCCACTTAACAATTGTAAATGAAGCTAAGAACACAAATTCAGATCTCAGTAACCTAGAGTTATGACTCTAGGGCCATGGTCTATTAACATCTGCTTCTCAGGTAGGAATTTTTTTTTTTTTTCCCAAAATAGCAGTGCTACATGAATCAACAGCTTCCAAAGGAACCATTTCATGCTACCCAACCTTGGGTCTTAGACTTGAAAAATCTCATTGATCTTTGGTGAAATCTTAGCTATATATAAGTAGGAATTTATTTTTAAATCTATACCAGATGCTACAGTTCCTCCTTGTTTCTCCCACATGAATGCACACTGTTTATTCAGAATTGAGCCAAAAGTCCTGAAATAAGAAAGTTAAAGGATTCCCCTAACAAATCTAAAGAACAGACTTGCATGCGATGGATCAGTAAATATTCCTTCTAGTTTTCTTATTTGGCTACTGGCTTTTCAGCTGTCCACTCCCACTGCAAAAAAAAGAAAGAAAGAAAGAAAAACAACTCAGAAATTTTCCATAGGAGGCACATGGTTTTTATTCTAGAACTGACTGCAAGATTTCTTCTTAATTTAAATCATTTTTACAGTCTCCTTAGTGAGATTAAAATATTAACAGATAAACTACAAGCCTACATCATTGTTTTGCCTGAAAAAATGTCAAATAATCTATACTATCAGAAAAAAAATCTTGGTAACATGAAAATGGTAATTAATCTAGTCAAAATGTAACTTAAAAGTAGTTTTTATTGCCATAACATATCCATGATTTGAAGGGTTATTTCTACTGTATCTTTTCTGCAATTTGGGATTAGAATTTGATCACTAGTAAAGGAAGCTAAGGAAGTGCTCAATTATCAGATCTCATTGAGAAAGTATGTTTCTGATTATATTTGGGATATGTCCAAGATGGGATGGCAAAACCTCATAGACCCGTCTTAGTCCTCCAAAGAATATATTTATTTACTGTTGTATCACTAGTGCTTAATACCCAAAACCAAGCCCATTGTCGTTGAGTCACTTCTGACTCATAGTGAGCCTACAGCACAGGGTAGAACCGTCCCATAGGGTTTCCAAGGCTGCAATGTTTACAGAAGCAGACTGCCACATCATTCTCCCACAGAGAGGATGGTAGGTTTGAACTGTCAACCTTTTGGTTAGCAGCCAAGCTCTCAACCACTGTGCCACCAGAGTTCCTTCTAGTACCTAAACTAGTAGTTAAAATTCTCAATAAATGAATGAATGAGAGAATGAATCTCTGTTATCAGAAGAATCTCAGTTTTTAGAACGATATTGTACTATCCCTCTCTTATTTCCTCATTAGTCAGTTGGTAAGTAGTCTTGCCTGTGAAAGTTATCTGTATCATTCCTGAGTATGAATGTTTATCTTATATCATCTTTACTGCCCTAGACACATAGTTCATTATTAATAAACACTGTTTAATACAATTATTTACCATCTATTTCCATATAGGAAACCCTGGTAGTGTAGTGGTTGAGAGGTACACCTGATAACCAAAAGGTCAACACTTCAAATCCACCAGGCACCCCCTGGAAACCCTATGAGGCAGTTCTACTCCATCCTATAGGGTCGCTACGAGTTGGAATCAACTCTATGGCAACGAGTTTGGTTTTGGTTTATTTCCATGTAGAACTACCACTGCACCTTTAAATAAGATTGAATCACTTTTTTGTTTTAAATTCTCTAATGCCTATGAATGATGCTTAGAATAAACTTCAACCTCCTTGCAAAGGCCCACAAAGCCCTACATGATTATATAACCTAGCACATCTCCTACCATTACTCCTTGTTCTCTGTACTTTTGATTTTGATTTGATTCTAACTTTTAATAAGGATAAAGCAGTTTGTCTCAGACTAAACTGCCTGCTGAAAAAATAAAAACTTTGGAAAAAATATAAGAAAGGGAGTTCCGGCAAAATGGCACTCTAGGCAGAAGCACCACACTGTCCCTCCGCAGCAAAGATCCAAAAAACTAAGCCAAACAGAGAAAACAACAAGCCTGAAACCCTAAAACATCAAATGAAGAAATAAAGAACTCAGCCAAGCACCAAATGGAGTGAGAAAACTGACAGAGAACGGAGAGCGAGGAGAGATTCATGCAGAGGTCCCTATCAGCTAACACAGTGCGGATCCACCATCTTGGACTCCTATTGGAGACCAGCAAACAGGGGGTATGAGAAAGCAGCTTCACAGAGCTTCCAGTGGGAGACAAAACAACTGGTAATATGAAATATACACTTTCCCATCCCCCCACCCTTCTTCACCCCGAATTGGCCTCCTCTGCTTCCCGCGGCCACAATCTCTTGTCTGGAAAGCACCAGATGGTTGGATTCCACCCACCCGAACAGGCCGGCTCACTGAGTGCCATTTGTTGGCTGCTGGTGTTGCTTTTTTCCACTTCTTTTGATTTCTTCCTTACCTCTCACAACCTCCCCCTCCTTTCGCTCAAATACCTGGCTCCGTACGCCATCTTTGCTTCTTCCTGAGGGGATACAGAGCTCCGGTAATTTGTGATATATGCTTTCCCACCCGCTACCCTTCTTCACCCACACTCGGCCTCCTCTGCTTCCCGTGGACACAGTCTCAAATACCTGGCTCTGTGAGCCATTTTTGCTTCTTCCTGAGGGGCTGTGGAGCTCCGTTTGAGTGTGGAGCTGCTTCCTGGTCAGGGCTGCTGCGCTGGTGGGATCCTGGGGCTTTTGTTCGTTTGTTTGTTTTGAATTGTTTGTTTTCTTTTCCTTTTCTTGAGTTGGGAGCCCGTTCTGGCCAGGCGGTGCTGTGTGGCTCGGAACCTACCACCTCAGATTGCACAGACGTGCAG
>NW_004443968.1:19161501-19163127 GCF_000243295.1 Trichechus manatus latirostris
GAATACCTCGCATGGTATACCTCTACGCCTTCTAGCCAGGCTGTACTGCAACACCTGAGAACAACTTCCCCAGACCTCATAGCCACACCGGTGGGATCCCTGGGAACTTTGCTGTTCTTTTCCCTTTCCGATTTTTATTTATGCGTTATTTTGTTTTCTTTTGTTCTTCCTCTTCCCCTTTTTGTATTTCTCCATTTCATAGTCTCTCATCTCTCCACTCCAATGGCAAGCTCCCTTAGCATTCTTTTTTGTTTGTTTGTATATTTTGGCTCCTGTTCATCTCTCCTCTCTCACATATCCATCTTAGCTCCACACAAAACAATCTCCCCACTACATCCTGCCTACCTGAACCATGCGCTTAACATCACACCACCAAGCAGCACAGGCACGGCTTACTGGAACCTGACCTGCACTGATTACCGACCCACCCTGGTGGCCGTAGTAAGTGCCACAAGCAACCCGTCCCAGTAACTCCTCTTCAGCTAGACCTGCCCTGCTGTACCATATCTGAGTGAATGACCCTGCCAGTTGGAGAAGGAGGTGAAAAGTATTGAGTGCACAGACAAGCAAACAACAAAGAACACACAGTCCTCCTGCTCAGACATAGTCAAATTTTTTTTTAAAAAAAAGGGACAAAACAAACAAATCTACAATCAATAAACGAGAAAAATAACCACTGAATGCCCCGAAAACAGCAGACAATATCAAAACATTTTCAAAAACAGGACAGGATGGTTCCAATAGGCATCCAAAATAAAACACCAGATGGCTTTCCAGGAGAAGAAAAGGCACGAGAACTACCTGATAGGGAATTCAAATCTCTATTACTTAGAATTATCCAAGAGTTAAAGCAAAAAGCAAACAAAAATGAGGAAAAAATAGACAAATTCATGGAAAAGGCAGAAAAATACATGAAAAATACAGACAAAAAATTGAAAGAATTCAGGAAAATAATGCAGGAACAAAATGCCAAAATAAATTCACAACTAAAAATTATACAAAAACAACAATTAGAAATCCAAAAGATAAAAAACAAGATTTCAGAAATGCACGGTGTCCTAGAAGAGCTGAGGAGCAGATTTGAAATGGTGGAAGACAGGATCAGTGGAATTGAAGACAAACACTTGGATACAACTCTGAGGAAAAATCATAAAAAACAACAAAGAAAAATGAAGAGACCCTGAGAATTATGTGGGATACAATCAAAAGCAAAAATCTGTGAGTGATTGGAGTTCCAGAACAAGGGGAGAAAAGAGAAAACACAGAGAGGATCACTGAAGAATTGCTGACAGAAAACTTCCCCAATATCATGAAAGATGAAAAGCTGACCATCCAAGAAGCTCAACAAAACCCACATATGATAGACCCCAAAAGAAAATCACCAACGAATATCATAACCACGCTTCCCAAAACCAAAGATAAACAAAGAATCCCAAGAGCAGCTTGTGGAAAACAAGAAGTCACATACAGAGGAGAAACAAGAAGATTAAGCTCAGGTTATTCAGCAGAAACCATGCAGGCAAGAAGGCAATGGGATGACTTATATAAAACCTTGAAAGAAATAATTGCCCTCCAAGAATAATATATCCTGCAAAACTCTAGCTCAAATATGATGGTGAAATTAGG
>NW_004443968.1:19168389-19170485 GCF_000243295.1 Trichechus manatus latirostris
AAAAAAAACGGGGTTGACATGTTGTGGGGTTGTTAACCAATGTCATAAAACAATATGTGTACTACTGTTTCATGAGAAACTGTTTGTTCTGTAAGCCTTCACCTGAAGTACAATAAAAAAAAAAAAAGGCACTTCCAATCCATTTGTCATTGATCTTGCAAAATTGTATCATCATTTCTATCACCAAGGCCATATACTCCTGAGCCTTCTCCTTTGTTTCCAACTTTGCATTCCAATCATCTTTGTTGCATTTTTTATTGATTTCAGACTGAAGAAGTTGGTAAAAACCTTCAATTTCTTCATCTTTGACATTAGTGGTTGTTGCATTAATTTGAATAATAGTTTATTAACTGGTCTTCCTTGTAGGGATGTGGATATTATCTTGTCACTGATAGCATTGTATTTCAGGATAGATTTTGAAATGTTCTTTTTTACAATGAATGTGATGCCATTTCTTTTCAATTTGTCACTCCTGGCATAGTAAACTGTATGATTGTCTGATTCAAAATGGCCAATACCAGTCCACTTCAGATCATTAATGCCAAGGATATCTATCTTCAAGCATTCCATTTCATTTTTGACAACTTCCAATTTTCCTAGATTTATACTTCATATTCCATGTTCAAATTATTAATGGATGTTTGCTGTTGTCTCATCTCATTTTGAGTCCTGCTACATCAGCAAATGAAGGTCCCAAAAGCCTTAGTCCCTCTGTGTCATTAAGGTCAATTCTATCTTAAGGAAGCAGCTCTTCCCCAGTCATATTTTGAGTGCCTTCCAACCTGAGAGTCTCGTCTTCCAGTACTGTATCAGACAATATTCTGCTGGTATCCATAAGTTTTTCACTGGCCAATTTTGTTCAGAAGTAGATCATCATGTCCTTTTTCTTCTTCTGTCAGCCTGGAAGCTCCGCTGAAATCTGTCCACCATAGGTGATCCTGCTGGTAGATGATATATCAGTGCCATAGTGTTATGGATTGAATTGTGTCACTCAAAAATATGTATTGTAATTTTTAACCTCTATGCCATTGGTTATAATCTGATTTGTGAATTGGTTGTCTTTGTTATGTTAATGGTGCAGGATTAGTGTAGGATGTATCTTGAGTCAATCTGTTATGAGATATAAAAGAGATTAAACAAGCAATCAAGAGAAGTGGCGATGGGGGAAGTAAGACGCCCAGGCACATGAAGACTGACCAGGAGCAGAAGTTCAAATGGACAAGGACCTTCCTCCACAGCCAACAGAGAGAGAAACCTTTCCTCTAGATCTGGCACCCTGAATTGCAACTTACAGCTTCCTAGACTGTGAGAAAATAAACTTATGTTTGTTAAAGCCACCCATTTATGGTATTTGTGTTATAGCAGCACTAGATATCTAAGACACATATCTTCCAACATCAGAGCAACACGCAAGGCACCACAATATGACAACTGATAGACGAGTGGTGGAGATAACCTCTAGAAATTAGCAAAGTGCAGGATATCTACTGGGGTTTAGTAGAGTTTTTGATTGATTTGAAATCGGCACAAGGTATAAAGTAATGTCCTATTGCTATAACTGTCATGAAAATTTTGTACATGCACCTTGAGAAAATTCAGAGTAAGTCTGTCTTCAGAAAACAAGAATCGTGAGCCTACTAGATGCAGAGCAACAATATGTAATTTCATAATACTAGGACACACGAGTCCTGAGGACCAGAAGCAGGCAGGGAGCCGACTCTCACTTACTCAACACTCTATATTGGATCCATCTCTGAAACTAAGTGAGAGCAGTCAGAGACAGCACCCAGAAATAATTGCTCAGTTTATGCATAAAGTATTCTTCAAAAAAATAAAACAATTGAGAAACTATTTTGTTCTGTAAACCTTCATCTAAAGTGAGACGAGCAGCACAACTGGAAGAAAGTAATCAATGTCACTAAATTGTGCATGTAGAAATTTTTGAAATGGTGTATCTTTGGCTACGTATATTTTCAACAAAAAAAAAAAGTTCGAGAAGGGAGAGTGTTGACATGTCGCAGGGTTGTTAACCAATGTCATAAAGCAACATGTGTACTGACTGTTTAATGAGAAACTATTTGTTCTGTAAACCTTCA
>NW_004443968.1:19170724-19205017 GCF_000243295.1 Trichechus manatus latirostris
ACCCCGCTCTAAGCCAGGGTAGATACAACTCAGGCAGAAAGTTATTAGCTTGAGAAGACAGAGGACAGAATTAAGGGCTGCACAAGTGGCTGTAAACTGAGAAGGAAAAATTCTGGAAAGGAAGGAGCCACAAACAGAAAACCCCAAAATCTGTGTGTATTTCCCACTCAAATCCTTGACTGATCCCAAAATTGCATATACGTAGGATGACACTCCACTGAGCTTGGGGGAAGGCAGCAGTTTGTAGAGATTTCAGTGGATGCAGACCACAGAGGAGGCAGAGTTTGGAATTATAGTCCTGACAAATTAGAAGGACTGGATAAAAACATCAGCCTTTTCATTAAAATCCCGGAAAAATCATGTTTTAGGATTAAAGACTGCATCCTAGGACCAAGTGATTTATCAAAAATTTAACTGCCTGATAGAAAAAAAATTATATTCTTCAGAGGAAGATAATTGAATCCAGAGTATCTATAGTGTATTAATACATTATCCATTATACATTTAAAAATTACTAGACAAATGAACAAATAGAAAAATATGACCCACACACAAGAGAAAAAAAAGTTAATAGACTAAGATAAATCAGATATTAGGATCAATAAACAAGAACTTCAAAATAATCATAATAAATATTTTAAAGAATCTGTAAGAAAAATTAGATATAATGGATAAAGAGATAAGGAATTCTAGGAGAGATACGTAAACTGCAAAAAAAAAAAAAACCTAAATGTTTTAGAACTGAAAATATAATATTTGAAATAAAAAATACATTGGATGGAATTAATAGCATATTGAACACACACAAAAAAGCATCAGTAAACTTGAAGACACTCAAAAGAAACCATCTGCACTGAAGCACAGAGGTACAACCCACAGATCAGGAAATTTGGTGCAAGACACGTATGAATAAAAGCAAGATACGTAATCCTAGTTAAAATGCTGTACACTAAAAATAAAAAAAATTATTAAAAACAGCGGTGTTCTGTAAAAAGAACACGTTAATACACGAGAACAACAATATGAATTCAGGCCAACTTCTCATCAGAAATAACAGCCATCAGAAGACAGTGGAGCAATATTTTTAAAATGCTAAAAGAAAAATATTCCCCCTAGAATTATATATCCAGTGAAAGTATATTTCAAAAATGAAGTTAAAACAGAGAGATTTTTAGTTAACCAATAGCGGAGAGAATTTGTTGCCAGAGAACTACACTATGAGAAATGCTAAAGGAAGACTTTCAAGCTAAAAAAAACAATGATTTAAAAAAAAAAAAAAAAACAGCTGCCATTGAGTTGATTCCAACTCATGGAAATCCACGTGTTTTAGAGTAGAACTGAGCATCATAGGGTTTTCAGTGGCTATGACCTTTCAGGAGTAGATCATCAGACCTTTTCTGAGGAGCCTCTGGATGGATTCAAACCACCAACCTTTTGGTTAGTAACTGAGAACACAACAATTTTTGCCACCTATGGATGGCCAAAGAATAATAATACTAGATGTAAAGTAGGATACACAGGAAGGAAAAAAGAGCACTGGAAATGATAAATATGAAAGACTATTTTTCTTTACATACTTAAAATAATAATTTATTAGAGAATATAGAGACATAAAATATAGGACATAAATATAGCACCTAAACAGCACAAAGAATGCAAGGGGGTATGAATGGAATTATACTGTTATAAGGCTTTATGCACAATACATGATGTGGTATAATATTAATTCAAAGTAGAGTGTGATAAGTTAAGGATGCATATTGCAATCTTCTGAGTAACCACTTAAAATAACATACAGTTTAAAAAGTCAATAGAAGAAATAGAATACTAAAAAATGCTCAGTCCAAAAGAAGAGAAGAAAGGGTACAATTATAAAACAAGCAGCAAGATGTTAGACTTTAATTCAAGTATGTCAATAATTATGTTAAATACAAATTGATTAATGCAAGGTGCAATTATTTTCTGCTTTTTTTTTTTTGATACTGTGTGTTTTCATTAATGGAAGCATGCTGAGTCATGGAGTGTATTTAAATTTTTGGTTGGTAATATGGGTTTTGAGAAATATCATCTGGTACTACATGGTTACCACAGAACTTTTAAGGTTCTTGAACCCCATAATTAGTGGTCACCCATCTTTACCACCAGACCTTAGTTGCTGATGTTTTTTGTGGTGTCTTCCACTAGGTTACATGGAAAACCTCTGGTTTTCCAAATATGACACACACACACACACAAAAAAAAAAAAAAAAACCACCAAAGCTCCCTAACTATCACACAGGAAACAATAAATATGCTTAAAAAACTTATCTAGGCGTACAAAAGTCAAAAGAGACAAAACTTACCCAATCACACTTCCTGGTTACACTACTTTACTTACAAGCCTCAGACCCCAGCTGTTTTGCTTCAACTAACGTTTCTTTTGCCTTTCACCATTACACGAGTGCCTCCTGGAAGGGCAGCAAATACTTTCAGTGGTAAAAGTATACTACCAAAGAACCTGAGAACTGGAAACAGTGGGTGGTACACTGTATTTACCACAGACTGTGAAAGAGTTTAAGCCCTCCGATTAAAATGTAGATGTTGTCAGACTATATTAAAAGGGTAGTTGTTGTTGCTCTTTGCCATCAAGTCGATTCCAACTCATTGTGACCTCATGTGTGCAGAGTAGAACTGCTGCATAGGGTTTTCAATGGCTGTGACCTTTCAGAAGCAGATCACCAGGCCTGTCTTCCAAGGCTCCTCTAGGTGGGTTCAAACTGTCAGTCTTTTAGCTAGCAATCGAGCATTTAACCATTTGTGCCAAACAGGGACTCCTAAAAAAAAAAAAGGAAGACCCAACTATATGCTATTTACAGGTGATATACTTTACATATAAAAGCACAGATAAGAAGAAAGTAAAAGAGATTTAAACATTAAGCAAAAAAAGTCAGTATGCCTATAAGAATACCATACAAACTAGACTGCCAAACAAAGGATATTATCAGAAACCAAGAGGATTGTTTCATAATGATAAAAGCATAAATTCATCAAGAAGATATAAAAATGTGTATGCACCCTAAGACAGAGTTTAAAAATACGTGAAGCAAAAATTGAAGAACTAAAGGGAGAAATAGATATATCAACAATCATAACTGAAGATTTTGCCACCTGTACCTCAGTAACTGATAGAACAAGTAGACAAAATCAGTAAGTATTTAGATTTGAACAACATTATTAACCAACTGGACTAATTGAAATTTTTAGAACACCACATCCAGTAACTGCAGAATAGACATTCTTTACAAGTGCACATAAAACATTCCCCAAGGTGGGCCATATGCTAGACCATAAAACAAATCTTCAAACTTAAAAATATTGTTATTATACTGAGTATTTTCTCTGACCACAACAGAATGAAAATGTAAATCAATAACAATACAATATTGTCTTATTTTCCTAGTGTTGCTATAACAGAAATAACACAAGTGAGTGGCTTTAAAAGACAGAAATTTTGTTTTGTAAAGAATTTAGGAAGCCAAAAGCCTGAATTCAGGGCATTGTCTATAGGGAAAATCTCTCTCTCACTTCGTATCAGCTCTGGTGAAAGATCCTTGTCTCTTTCAGATTTTGTAGTTCCTTGTCAATCTTTATGTGACATCTACCTCCTACCCACCCCCCACTCCCCCAATTTGTGCTTGCTTCTGTGTCTAATCTGCTCTTTTTATAACTCAGAAGTGATTAAGTTTAGGACACATCCTACACTGATAGAGTATCATTAACATAACAAAGAAAACCCTATTCCCAAACAAGATTACATCATAGGTATAGGGATAATGATTCCAACACATATTTGGGGTGGGGGGACACTATTCAAACCATAATAGTCCACCCTTTGGCCGCCCAAAGTTCATGTCCTTCCCACATGCAAAAACACTTTCACCCTATCACATCATCTCAAAAGTCTTAACCCATTCCAGCATCAACTCTAAATCCAAAATCTCATCTTCTTACTCATCTAAGTCAAGTATGGGTGACGCTTTGGGTGTGTTCCATATCAAGGCAAAATTCCTCTCCATCTGTGGACTGTGAACACTTGAATATAAGGTATCTATTTCCAGGAGGGAAAACTTGTTATTCTACTTAAGATGCTATGATGAAGGTCGTACACCTTAACCCCTGAGGTATTAAGAGCAGGAGGGGGCAAAGAAAATTGGAAAATCTGTCTTAAGACAACTGTGTAGCTATTGTGCTTGCTTTATAATATTTGGCAAGGCAGAAGCTGACAGTATATTCTATGTATCCTCTGCGTTTGCATTCCTTCTCTAGCAAATTTTGATCTCTTCCCTAGACCTATGGACTGCTGAAGCTGACTAGACCAAAAAAAGGCAAAAAAGTGCAATACTTTTCAAAATGTTACCATTTAATGTTAACTTGGCTGGGCTATGGTTTCCAGTTTGGTCAAACACTAGTCCAGTTGCTGTTCCAATATGTAATCTAATAAAAATTATAATGTAATTACCTTCCCATAATGTAATATAATCAATCAATCAGTTGAAAAGAGAGTTTCTCTAGGTGTGTTTTGGGTCCAGAACATAAGTAAATTTTTTTGGCAGAACTTTACTTTATACACTCTTCCTGTCACCTGATCCACAGATTTTGGAATGCAAGCTTGTAGAAGTGTCCGGCCAGTCCCTTGACCTATGGATTTTGGAATTACCAGCACCCCAATAATTGTGCAAGTCAATTCCTTAAAGTAAATCTCTATCTCTCTTTCACATACACACACTCTTTACATACATATATACATGTGTATATATGTATACGTACATATACACACACATATATATATACATACATATATATATATAGCTCTGTTGCCATTGAGTGGATTCAGGCTCATGGCAATTCCATGTGTGTCAGAGTTGAACTGTGAGCCATGGGGTTTTCAACGGCTGATTTTTTGGAAATAGATCTGCCAGGGCTTTTTTCTCCAAGTTGCTGTGGGTGGACTCAAACCTCCAACCTTTCGGTTAGCAGCCAAGCTGGCTTGTACCACCCAGCCACTCTAACTGGCTCTGTTTCTCTACAGAAAACCCTAATACACCATTAAAATTTGTCTTATTAACAGCTATGCAATATAGACAGAGCTGTAAGGTATGAATCAGTTTTAGAATAACTGTGACAGTCTTGAAGCTCTTTGCCTTCCAGACAGAGCTCAGTAGTGCAGGATGCTCGGATTGGGGAAGGGTGCAGTTATGGTCATGAGCTTCATGATACCAGTTAACGAAAGCTACGGCTCTTCATTCTAACTCTAAGAATATCACCATATCAGAGTTAAGCTTCTCAGGACAGAAGTGACAGCAATTTGGGGAAAATAGTATCGCAGCCCAGAAAGTTTCTATTAGATTCTTTTCTTCAACATTAATTGTTACCTCCTCTGGATCTTTATAAACTGTGTCAGATTCCATTCATATCAAGCACTGAGATATGGATCAAATTATTACACTAAATTATGATTGTTTTTAATTCCCAGGTATGTGCTTATTATTGAAGGAATTCTCACTCGTCTTTTAAAATGTGCTCTCAACTGTATTTTATTGATAAATTTACTTATGGTAATTAAAAAAAGATTTAGTATAGTGGTTGGTGGCATACTTATCTAGAAACTGGTGTTCACGGAATTTAATTCAAACAAGGAAAGTTTTCAGACTTCCACATTTTGACAAAAAAAGAAATACATCACAGAACAAATCCCCTCAGGAGCAGTGAATTTCAGACTTGTTGTCTCTCCTGGTTTATTAATGACACTGTCTGGTGGGCATCGATGAGTCACACAGGGCTGCAACAGGTTCCTATCTTTCCTTAAATGTCTTGTTCTATTTTATGTCAATATAGCAAGGTAGAAAACAACTCATGCACGTAAACCTTTGGCTTATATAGCAGCTGAGTTTTATGTGTATAACTAGAGTTCTAAATATTTAATGCACAGAGTTCTTTCTAATTTCAGAAGAAATATGAAGACAGTGCTCCTGCAATCCTACAAGCTAGTTCGTTATTTTTAAATCCAAAGATGAGGGATTATGGTTCAAATGACGTCAAATTGGCATTAGATCACTTGGAAGAAATGAAACCATTTTGACTATACTTTTCTCTGAAAAGAAGAGATGAAATATTTAAACACGTATTTTATTTTCTCTAGAGTAGTCATAATATTTCCCATGATCAGACAAGCATGACATAAAGCTCAATAGCACTAGGGAAAACAAGTTGTTCCTCAGAAATGAGGTGTGATATTTTTTATTGGATAAATTAGAAGTATTAGAAAATACTGGAACTATTTTCTCATAATAAAAATATTATCATATTGTGAAAAATATCACAACTATTCTCTTTCCTTAGGTTCTACATCCATCATAATGAGTAGTCTACCTCCAGAAATATGCTTTTATGATAATAGAGTATGAAAAAATTAAATATGTAACAAATGCAGTAGGTATAGCTGTAAAAATTTCCTAGGCCAAAAAGGAAAGCAGGACAAATTTGAACTTCACCAAAATAACTATATGTCACTTCCTCTTTGGTCTCTTAATTTGTGTCTACCTGAAAAACTAAAAGCCCTAAAGATTACATTTTTAAAAATCTGTTAAAGCCGATTAGAACAGTTTAATGAGAAAATTCATGTCTCTTCAAGGTAATAGAGACCGTTTAGTCATAAAAAGTGGCAGAGGTCAGGCAACCTCATTCTCCTCAAAAGATCATCCAGTACACAGCCTGAGGAATCTTTGACTAAAGCATGCACAGTGAGGATGTATTTAGATAACATCAAGATTATATTTTCAGTTGATACCAGAGTATTTGAACAGAACAAGCAGTAATAGTCCAGTATTAAAAAAAAAAAAAAGGAAAAAGAAGGAATTATCTTTTGCATTATTAGAAGCTTATATCTCACAAACAATTCCAGAAGCAGTTTTCCAACATTTTTCCTAAATCACATTTAAGGCACTGAATCCTCAATTAAGTCTAATTAGCATAAAAGGAGAACACTTTAAAGCCATTTTAAATATAAAATAGCATTGAAATCAGAGGCCTAGCCAGATACATACTTAAAATTGACTAAACTGTTTCAAATGCTATGTCTTTAAATTAATTTATGTTGAACGCGGTGGGTTCCCAAGTCAATTTTGGTTGCTATGACAACAGACACTGAAAATTTAAAGATCCGGAAGCAGGCCTAATTCCCTGCAAAGAGGACTATTTTACATTAAAATTACATACTACTGCAACAGTTTCGATGAAACACGTTGAACAGAGACACATTCAAACCATTTTTTTTTAAAGTCAATTTAATTAGTGTATGTGAAATACAATGTTTATCATTTCACCTTAAATTTCCTTCTAGCTAGATTTAAAGAGTGAGCTATGGTCTAAATTTCAGAAAGCAAGCAACTAATTATAAAAATGCTACACTAGGGAAGAGCGAAATCTATCTAATCATGTAATAAAAACACTATAGAATATCAGACCATAAATATTTGCTTTGCAAATATATCCTTTGGCTGGTGGGCCATTCTTATAAGATGGAAATGTAAAGCAACAACAAAAGGGAGAGCATGCATGCATACTAATATACTGAATTTTTAAGCCTGATAAAATGCATAATGATTTCTCTAAAGAGTCTTTTAATTGGCTGTAAAATTACTGGATTTGAAAACGAGTATGTTTTGTATCGTTTCAATACAGTTTTTATGGGGTCAAGGCTCATCAGTTCTACCAAAGAGACATACCCACTCATGTAGCCCAAAAAGAGCCAGCTTGTGTATATAAAACAAATGTAGGGAAACAAGATGTGAGGAGCTGTCCACCAATGTGTGCCAAAGAGGAGAGGAGGGTAGAGGCCTCATGGAGGGGCACTCCTGCCTGTCTCTCCTTCCATTCCAGCAAGAAGGGCAGTGGTAACGCCCGGTGGGTTATGGTTAAATGCACATCATGAGAGCCTAGTTTCCCAATCGGTCTTTAAAAACACTTACACACACACGTTTTTTTCAGAACAGGCTATTTTCTTGTTGTTTAGTCTGCTAATGTGTAATACTACTCTTGAGCTGCCTGGCTCGTCTTGAGTCACTGATTAAAACTGGTTCCCTCTGTGGTGTCCCTGATGCCAAGACTTAATTCCATTTGAAATTGAAAGATTTCCTTTTCTGTGTTCATTTTGTAATTTTTAAATTAGATATTTTAATCAAGGTTTATGTTTTCAAGGTTTTGGAAGGAGGAAAAACAAGAAATGGGGAACATTACAGAAAGGAGAGACATCTTGCCTCTGCTAAAGCAGTTTCCTTAAACTAAAGAATTCCTTAACGCACAAGAATTCTAAGTCTACAAAAGTTCTCAAGTATCTAAGGGATGTTTATTCAGCTTGTTGGCCTTTTTTTTTCACAGTTTATACGGATGCCTAAAAATTCCTTTTATTTGCCATTCAAATTTCCCTACTCCACAAACACAAGAATTAGGAAGAAAGAAAACACTATTTTAATCCAAAATATACAGGATACTTGTAACACAGACTGTGGAGACAAAATCCATGAGAATGTCCACATTTCAAACACATTTTAAAGGGATAGAAAATCAAACAATTTTAATGTGTGAAATCAAATATTGCTTCTCCACTCTGAAATTATAGGATATTAAGTATGTTGAAAACATATTCATCACCAAAATAAATATTACCTATGACGACTCAGAGGAAGAAAATTTTTTTATTCGAAAAGAATACATGGGATCAAAAATATTAACACTCATTCATGTCATATGTAAGTTTTCCTCTGTTTCTTTCCATTTGCCTTGAAAATGAAGAATCTGCTAAAATCTAGTGAGTACAGAATTACAAACAAGATATTAATTTGTATTTTTAAAACCTCATGTTTGTATAATCTAAATGGAACAATTTGTTCTACTAACACAATCCTTTACTCTTCAAGAGTCCTCCTTAGGTATTTATAGACCTTGGGATGGGCTCCAACTGTTGCAGTTTACAATGACTTTTCACACATTCCTTTTTAACTTATCAGCAATAGCATTTCTAGATGTGATACAGGGTACAAGAAATTTTTTTAAATTTAATTTGTACCTCTTAAAAATTATTCGGTGTCCATGTAGACAAATAATACAAAGATGTTTAATGTCACTAATTAGGTGATACAACTGAAAAGATATATTGTCTCTATTTAATCATTCAAAAAATAATTAACATATTTTGAACATCTGCCAAGAGCAAGGCAAAGTTATGGATACAGTCTAATAGAAGGTTGTTGTTGTTGTTAGATGCCCTGGAGTCAATTCCAACTTATAGCCACTCTATGTACACCAAAATAAAATACTGCCCTGTCATGCGTCATCCTCACAAGCACTGCTATGTTTGAGCGCATAGTTGCAGCCACTGCGTCAATCTGTCTCATTGAGTGTCTTCCTCTTTTTTGCTGGCCCTCTACTTTACCACGCATGATGTCCTTCTCCAGGGACTAGCCCTCCTGATAACATGTCCAAAGTAAGTGAGACAAAGTCTCGCCATCCTTGCTTCCAAGGAACACTCTGGTTGTACTTCTTCCAAGACAGACTTGCTCGTTCTTCTGGCAGTCCATGGTATATTTAATAGTCTTCACCAACACCATAACTCAAATGCATCAATACTTCTTCTGTCTTCTTTATTCATTGTCCAGCTTTTGCAAGCAAATGAGGCAATTGAAAGTACCATGGCTTGGGTTAGGTGCACCTTATTCCTCAAAGTGACATCTTTGGTTTTTAACACTTTAAAGAGGTATTTCACAGCAGATTTGCCCAATGCAATGCATCATTTGATTTCTTGACTGCTGCTTCCATGGGGAGTGATTGTGGATCCGAGCAAAACGAAATCCTTGACAACTTCAATCATTTCTCCATTTTATCATGATGTTGCTTATTGGTTCAGTTGTGAGGATTTTTGTTTTCTTTATGCTGAGATGAAATCCATGCTGAAGGCTGTGGTCTTTGATCTTCATCAGTAAGTGCTATATGATCTCTTCATTTTCAGCAAGCAAGGTTGTATTATCTGCATATCATAGATTATTAATGAGTCTTCCTCCAATCCTGATGCTGTATTCTTCTTCATATAGTCCAGCTTCTTGGATTATTTGCTCAGCATACAGACTGAATAAGTATGGTGAAAGGATACAACCCTGAAGCACACCTTTCTTGATTTTGAACCACACAGTATCCCCGTATTCTGTTCCAACGACTGCCTCTTGGTCTATGTACAGGTTCTGCATGAGCATGATTAAGTGTTCTGGAATTCCCATTCTTTACAATATTATCCGTAATTTGTTATGATCCACACATTCAAATACCTTTACATTGTTGTTGTTGTTTCAAGGAAGAGGACAAACAGCACTTACTGATGAAGATAAAAGACTAAACACAGGTAAATATTTTTCTGGTATTCTCTGCTTTTATCCAAGATCCATCTGACACCAGCAATGATATCTCTCGTTCCATGTCCTCTTCTGAGTACAGGTTGAATTTCTGGCAGTTCCCTGTCAATGTACTGCTGCAACTGTTTTTGAATTATCTTCAGCATAGTTTTACTTGCACGTGATGTTAATGATATTGTTGGATAATATCTGCATTCCGTTGGATCACCTTTCTCTGGAATGGGTACAAATATGGATCTCTCCCAGCTGGTTGGTCAAGTAGATGTCTTCCATATTTATTGACATAGACAAGGGAGCACCTCCAGTGCTGCATCCGTTTATCGAAACATTTCAATTGGCATTCTGTCAGTTTCTGGAGTCTTGTTTTTTATCAATGCGTTTGGTGCAACTTGGACTTCTTTCTGCAATACCATCTGTTCTTGATAATATGCTATTTCCTGAAATGGTTGAACACTGACTAATTCTTTTTAGTACAGTGACTCTGTGTATTCCTTCCATTTTCTTTTGATGCTTCCTGCTTCGTTCAATGTTTTTCCCATAGAATCCTTCGCTATTACAACTTGAGGCTTGAATTTTTTCCTCAGTTCTTTCAGCTTGAGAAATACCAAGCATGTTCTTCCCTTTTGGTTTTCTAACTCCGGGTCTTGGACTTTTCATTATAATACTTTACTTGGTCATCTCAAGCCACCCTTTGAAATATTCTGTTCAGTTCTCTTCATTATTTCTTCCACTCACTTTAGGGACTCCACGTTCAAGAGTAAGTTTCAGAGTCTCTTCTGACGTCCATTTTGGTCTTTTCTTTCTTTCCTGTATTTTTAATGACTTCTTGCTTTCTTCGTGTATAATTACCTTGATGTCATCCCACAACTCGTTTGGTCTTCAGTCATTAGTGTTCAATGCATCAAATGTATTCTTGAGATGGTCTATAAGTTCAGGTGGGATATACTCAAGGTCATATTTTGGCTCTCGTGGACTTGTTTTAATTTTCTTCAGCTTCAACTTGAACTTGCACGTGAGCAATTGATGGTCTATTTAGCAATTGGCCCCTGGACTTATTCTGACTGATGATATCATCTCTTTTCACAGATGTAGTTGATTTGATTCATGTGTATTCATTTAGTGAAGTTCACGTGTACACTCACTCTTTATGTTGTTGAAAAAAGATATTTGCAATGAATAGGTCATTGATCTTTCAGAATTCTATCATTCTATCTCCTGTGTCATTTCTATCATCAAGGCCATATTTTCCAACTACTGATCCCTCTTCTTTGTTTCCAATTTTCACACTCCAATCACCATTAATTATCAATGCATCTTGATTGTGTGTTTCATCAATTTCTAACTGCAGAATTTGGTAAAAAGCTTCAATTTCTTCACCTTTGGCCTTAGTGGTTGGTGCATAAATTTGAATAAGTCTTATTAACTGGTCTTCCTTGTAGGCATATGGATATTCTCCTATCACTGACAGCGTTGTACTTCAGGATAGACCTTGAAATGTTCTTTTTGACAATGAATGTGATGCCATTCCTCTTCACTTTGTCATCCCCAGCATAGTAGACCATAGGATTGTCCAATTCAAAATGGCCAATACCAGTCCATTTCTGCTCACTAATGCCTAGGGTATCTATCTTCGAGCATTCCATTTCATTTTTGACAACTTTCAATTTTCCTAGATTCATACGTCATACATTCCACATTCTGATTATTAATGGATGTTTGCAGCTCTTTCTTCTTGTTTTGAGTCCTGTCACAACAGCAAATATAGGTCCTGAAAGCTTTACTCCATGCATGTCATTAAAACCAACTTTACTCTGAGGAAACAGCTCTTCTTCAGTCGTATTTTGAGTGCCTTCAAACCTGATGGACTAATCTTTTGGTGCTGTGTGATACAATGTTCAGCTGCTATTCTTAAGGTTTTTTTCACTGGTCAATTTTTTTTAGAAGTAGATCACCAAATACTTCTTCCTAGTCTGTCTTAGTCTGGAAGCTATGTCTACTGGAAGGAGTAAGACTGATACACTGATAGTGGCCATGTAAACAATGCTGAGAGGAGGTAGTAAAATGATTTTTGCCAGACTGTGTCAGGAAAGACTTTTTAGAAAAGGTGACATTTGTTCTAAAGCTTGAATTTGCAGAGTTTGGGGCCGATACACATAGAAAGTTACGACCTTACAGAAACTAGGGCCCATACAAACAGACACAAAGGAAAGTGTACAATGTGTTCCTAGGTTCCCTAAACAGGCCCATTGGTTGACTGAGGCACTGTCTATGAAAATGTCAAATCCCAGTCTAAGGAATTTGGAATTTGTTATACAAGCTAGAAGATTTTGGAGCAGGGCAATGGTGAGATGTGAGCTGTTCTTCTGTAATATTCAAATGGCAATAGACTGTAGATAGATTGGAGTATGAAGACATGAGTTCAGGACACAAGTTAAAAGGCTTAGTGAAAGTGAGGCAAAGGAGGTCTGCACTAGGGTTATAGCAGGAGAGATGGGGCAAAAAGGATTTAGAAATATTTCAGAGGTACAATGAGCAGGATTTGGTAAAGACCAATTTGAGGTCCCCATCTTTAAGGATTAAGATATTTGATATGTTAAAGAACATGAACATATCAGAGTAGAAATTTTTAAATCACACTGCATTTTGGAGTCACAGAAAAAATGTTAATATCTTCATTTCATCTTTATCTAAATATGTTTGTACTTTTGATTCTCCACCTCCACTCTTCTGCTAATCAAGCATCTTTAGGTGGTGCTTAGTATCCCAGGGATTAAAAAAAAAAAAATATATCCTTTCTCTTAGATAATCTCACCTTCCCTCTGTTTTGTTCCATAAGTGGTGAATGGGCGTATGAGTGAAGGAGTGTGGCTCAAATAACCAGTGGTGTTGGGTGGCTATGGGGTCTTAATGTTATCTTTGCATCCTGTGATCCTTGGGTGATGCCCCTGATCTATCTGGTAACTTGAGCCCTGCCACCTCCAGTGCAGAAGCCTAGGAACTTTTAAATTTGGGTTTTCTCTCTTATGTCAAGTGACACTCCTAATAATGGTTTCTGGCTAACTTGAGCTCACCTAAGCTTCTACTATGGATTCACTGGAGATTTGTCTTGGACTTCCGCTCAGCCCCAACACAGGCTGTCCACTAAGAAGGCTTTGATATGCGGCCACCTTACTCTCACTGCACCGAACCCCCCTGAATAACTCCAAAATTGGACTCTGATCTGTACCACTAAGAAAACATGGACAACTTCGAAAAGCTACACATCAGGGCCTGGATGCCTGATCATGCTAAAGACTATCAAATTTATTTTAATATAACTGAAAACTAGGTCAATACAGGAAAGTCTGTAAGAGGACTGGGAGACAAGAGTCTCCCCGTATCCCTATACCTCCTCACTTATTAAACTAACTTGTCACTCTCTAGATCCAAGTCCAAAAAGGTAAAAATCTGGAAAGACGTCTAAATAGCTTTCCCTTATTCTTCTCATAATACTCCAGGATCAGAAAGAGGTGGACTTTTTCATTTGCATCTCCTAGATTGTAGCTTCCCTCTCCTAGACTACATCTAAGCCCCACAGTGGACAAAGGCCGAGTTTTCAAGGCTCTGTTGTTAATATGGTAACAAGGAGAAGCAAAGAAATTTAGAAAGTACTTTCTCAAGGCAATAGCCTAGCTTGTAAAGATGTTACCTTGCTGTTCAATTCTTTTCTTGCATGTCAAAAGCTGAATATTACCTTGGTATCTTAATCTCCCATATCTCATGTAGACAAGTTGGAAGGTCCCTATTAAAAAAAGTAGTAGAAAAAGCACATTAATAGCCTTAAAGATGTCACTCATATTATAAATGAATTTTTTAGTAATGTCTATGCAATTAAGATTACATAGTTTTCACAAGTATATAATTACAGAGATTTCAAATTTTTTCACAATGGATGTGGCATATACTATTTGAAAATTGAAACTCATTCATAACTCTGAATAACATCTATGTTCTATATAAAGATTGAATAAACACCATTTGTTCTGAGTCTGAGAGTAGGTGTCATAGCAGGAATAGAGCATTTACATGCTCTAGTCAGCAGCTTAACTAATTTAATAATTTTGATTGTCAATGAATTGCCTATCTGATATACAAATTGAGTTATTAAAGAATAAAAGGATAAGAATGGAAACAGTAATCCATGTTGATAATTCCTGCCTCAGTATCCTTCTTTGTTCTGGTTTTTTTTTCTTATATTTCTCTATTTCCTTTTTGGTTCAAGCTGGGTATCCACAAACCCCTCTTCCATATTCTTTCATTTAACTGTGTTTCTCTCCAAGATCTCGTCCTTCCTTGAGGGTAGAAACAACACCAAAACTGCAAGCTTTAGCTGTACGAGTTGCCACAGTGTCCAGCGAAGTGTAAGAAGTACTTCTGGTCACATTCAGAGTATCAGTTCTATTTAAACAACAACAATAAGTCAACTATCTTTGGCTGAGAGTTTTCTCATCTTACTAAACACCCCTTGAAAGAAGGCAGTTTTGCAACTTAACGACATATGGGATATAAATTCATATGCCACTCCATTCCAGCAAAATGGAATGAAAAGCTCCATGAACTTTTGGTCAAAAGACTTTACTTATTGCTCCAGCTCTGCTATTTTCACTCTGTGGGCAAGATAGTTAACCTCTTTGTGCTTTAGTTTTCTTATCTGTAAAATAAAAATGATAGTATGTGTCCTTCTTTCTTCAAAGAAAAGTTGTGAGGATCAAAACTAAGATCAGATATAGCTTCAGAAAATGCTTTGTTGGGTTAAAGGGCTAATAGTTGGGCATTATTATTTTTACCCTCATATCTGTAGCTGGTGCTGAGTACCTCACCTTCAGAACTCACTTCTACACTGAAAACATCCGTGACTCTCTGGCTATAAAGAAAGTGTGGCTCACTCATAGGGTATGCAGAAAGTGCCAAACAGTTAATGATCTTAGAAGTAGCCATCAACCAACGACAATGAGAAACTGGTGAACAGAATACTTCAGTTTCCTCGGCCCTCAAGTAAGATAGCTCTGAGGTGCCTCTTCTAGACAACCTCCCAGATTTCCCCAGTGGGACTGCGTGCCAGTTAACCACAATAGGAACTTGCTTGATAACAAACTCTATTCAGTTCCTTTCCTTTCCTGTCTCACTTGCCCATTCCCCTGCTGTTGTTTCCTGGGATGACCTCCCAAATAAACCAGTTGCACTTGAATCCTCGTTTCACAGTATGCTTCAGGGGAAACCAAACAAAGGCAGTGCCTCTTGACCATGCCTTGCCTTCTCTGTCTGTCTGGGTTAAATATCTGAAAGCTGGAAGCCTAAATCAAACAAGAATTCAAGTCTGAAGTGTTTTCATTTCTCCCTTTCAATCCTTCAATTAAAACCAGAATAACAAATTTTCTGTTAATAAAATTCAGTGTGTGATTTTTTTCTCTTGGATGACTCATCCTGCAATCTAGCTGGCGGAAAGAGTTTCCAGACCTCTTTCAAAAGGTCAGCAAACTCTGACTCAGCCTCATCCTCCCAGGTTCAGAATTAGAGTTAGCAGATGCTCCTGCCCAATCCTGTTTTATATAGAACAGTAACTTCAACTAACTAAACATCTTCACTTTCCTCTGGTCATAGAATTTTTGAAAGTACTAAATTCCCAAGAGCAATTAGTTCAAACTTCAAGTTGCATTCATATTTGTACAAAAAAGTAGAATTACTTAAACTTTTCTTTGTTGATTAATAAAATACATTGTGTCAAAATAAGTTTTTAAAAAGTGTCAATTTTAACTGAAAATTATGGAGTTGTGTAGTCCTGGGTTCAAACCTGCCTGCAATTTTCACTAGCTATGAGACTAGGCATATTACTTACTCTTCCGGGTCTCCATTTCTTCTTTCTCAAAATTAGAAATAATAACAGTTCCTTTATTTTACAGAGGTTGTTAGGAACAAATGAGATAAGATTTGTATCGCCTAACACATAGTAGGGAAACACTGGTGGCAAAGTGGTTAAGAGTTACAGTTGCTAATCAAAAAGTCAGCAGTTCAATTCCACCAGGCACTCCTTGGAAACCCTATGGAGCAGTTCAACTCTGTCCTGTAGGGTTACTATGAGTCGGAAGCAACTCGAAGGCAACAGGTTTGGTTGAGTTGGTTTTAACATATAGTAAGTATTCGTGTTAATTTATTAAAGAGTGATCTGGCAATACTTATTTATATTTTTAATTAACATTTATTGAACATCTGTATATTGCTAGACCTTGTGATGAAAAAGATACAATCCTTTTCCTACCCTCCAGGAGCTTATGGTCTACTGGGGAGATAGATATATTTTTAAAAATTAATAAACTATTAAAACACATATAATACATTACATCATGTTCAATATGCTATTGCATATTGCATTAAAATGGATGATAATTATAATAAAAACTATTTTTTATGAACACAGCAACAATAAAAGTGCTATGAATAATTTCTGTGCTTTATAGATCACAGTAATATTCAGACACTTGTATCTACTTATCCTATATTTGGTAGATGGAATTTCATAATCTTGTAAGTCTTAAGAACCATTCTCTTTCCATTACCAGAGTGTTAAAGTTTGGATGGTTGATGCTAAAGAAAATGAGAATAGAGTGTCATTTGGCCCTGGGTCATGGTAAATGTGAAGAGAAAATTATAACCATGTAAGGCTTTACAGTGGTCCAAATGAAATGAATTGCTGGTCTGCCTAACATCATTTCACTCCACTAAAATTACCATCAATGTCATAAACTGGTATCAACTGGCTAAGTGCTTATGGTGCTAGGAAGATTAACCATTCTCCTGCCAAAGATACCTAGTAGTATGTTTTTTTGGTCACTGTAGCAAAAGCTCACCCTGTTTTCTCCCCTACACATTGCCAGCATGTTCTTGTCTAAGTGAGTGTTTTGTGTATGCACTGCATGCGCTTGACCCAGCTTACCCCAAACCTGCTAATTTCTGTAGTGGATCCTTACATGCCATTCGTCAAATGGGGAACACACAGCACACACACCCTCCCAGGCCACTCTCTCACCTCTTGAGGATGAGCAGGGTGCCATTTGCTAGGATCACTCATGAGAGGACGTGTCTGTTGATGAAGTGGCTGAGGCTCCGCCAGCAGTTAGTGAGGTGTTTAATTAAGACAAGAAGTGCTGTAGCTGACACTCATGATTCAACCACAAAACATTTACCTTGTAGCGCCTGGCTCTCAGACCTAATTTTTAAATGGTTCCTGGTGCTCTGTAGAAATATTCACATCAACTTTCTCAAAAGTATGATAAAGAAAGTCTCTTAGAGGTTGGAAGTTCAATCTGGCCTTCACTCTAACCTCGTACTCTCATCCTTCCAAAAACAAACGCTTAATTTTTTTAAAGAATCACTCGCCTATAAGATATACATTTCTTAAAATTGCTTATTCCTGCTTTGGGAACTAGAGATTTTAAACATCTTAATCTCAATTCTTCAAAATTCAGAGATATCTTTTGTAATGATAAACATGACTTTATTTCTGCTCTTGAATAGGCATTATATTTTCTTTTTATGAAGAAGCAAAGATCAATTCTAAAATTAAACATCAAGTCCATCATTTTATTTTATTTCTAATAAGAGTTTCTCTTGAATGGTTTTAGAATAAAGTCCTTATGTGTAGAGAAACCTTAGGAATTAACTTTTCTAGTAGAACGGATTCTTACATATTATAAATCCGATCAGTTATTTATTGGAGTGGAAAATATCAACAGAATAGGAAAAGGTGGCAAGAGCCACTCTTCCTTGTGTTTCTTGTTGTTTTCATTTGTTTGGTTTTGTTTTTTGAACGCAAGGGTGTCAAGGGAACATCCCTGAGCAACTAAGGGACTGAAAATGCCAGCCTATTGGACATGTTCCAGCGGGTTGTTATCATCATGGTCTGCACTTCTTCTAGGGTGTCTTTCATGGAATTATCACTGCTGTCTCTTCTCACATGTGACTTGTATGGGGTGGTAGAGAAGATTCAGACAAAGGATTAGCCAGGTAACCAGTACAGACAGATGAAGCACATCTGAAAAGTTTACGTACATACAAAGAAGAAACATGCTTAGTGAAACAACTCAAGGTTATAATTTATAACTCACAAATGGATAACCTGTGAGAAAAATGGCTATAAAGAGATGGACGGTCACACAGATTGAGAAAGAGTGGCTTTTTACTGATTTCTCGGGAAAGTGTGTCTTCCATGTACACTATTATGACTGACTAGTACTACTCACACTACTTACGGTTGAGACCACCTACTTAGTCCAAGTCCTTCATTTTACAATTTAGAAAAGTAAAACTCAACTTTCCCAGGATTAAACCACTATTTAGTAGCAGGGCTATAATTAGAATCCAAACTTTCTGCCTCCTGTCTCTGTTCTGTTTCTACTCTCTCGGCTACCATACATTTAGTATCTGAATATTTTTATCATGGAAACCCTGGTGGCGTAGCAGTTAAGAGCTACAGCTGCTAACCAAAAGGTCACAGTTCAAATCCACCAGGCGCTCCTTGGAAATTTTTATCCTAATTACAAATAAATACCAATTACAGTTCCACTGTGACACACATGGAGTTGACATGAGTTGGAGTCTACTTGACGTCAACTGATTTTTTTAATTTATTGTTTATTGAACATGTGACATGTTTTAGACACTGTAACAGAAGCTTTATCTACATTATTCCATTTAATTTCATAACAACTTGAGTGAGATAGATATTGCTACGTCTATAATGCTTGAATAAAGCAATGTGTGGTGATATTGCATAATATGCAGAATAAAGTCAACCAACTAGTAAGTGATAAAATTACCATTTGTATCTACATCTGTCTAACTCCCCTGGAGTTAAGGAGCAGGTCGTGAATATCAACTGTAGCTGAAAGATTTGCATCTGCACCCTCTCTTTGTCTCCACCACTGTGGTCCTAGCTCAAGTCCTTATCTCTTGCTTAGTCTATATCAGTAGCTTCCTAACCTGTTTCTAGTCACTTCCTTGCCAGTCCATCTTTTACACTTATAACACAATTATATTTTTAAAACAAATATCTCATTATAACATTCTCCAGTTATGCCCAAGGCCACACAGTTAATGACTATCAGAGTAAGAACCAGAGATTCTGGGTTTACTGATGTTTAGCTCTTTTAGATCTAGGATTTTTTTTTTTTACTCTTCCTTATTGACTAATAGCAACCTAATCATGATTAGCAGCATAAACATGAATCATATTATTATTATTATGTGCCATCAAGTTGGTTCCAACTCATCATGATCCTGTGTAAAACAGAATGAAACACTGCCTGGTCCTGTGCCATCCTCACAATTGTTGCTGTATTTGAGTCCATTGTTGCAGTCACTGTGTCAATTCATCTTGTTGAGGATCTTCCTCTGTTTCCCTAACCCTCTACTTTACCAAGCTTGATGCCCCTCTCCACAGACTGGTCCTTCCTGCTAACATGTCCAAAGTACATGAGACAAAGTTTTGACAGCCTCGCTTCCAAACAGCACTTTCGCTGTACTTCTCCCAAGACAAACTTGTTCATTCTTCCGGCCGTCCATGGTATATTCGCTATTCTCTGCCAACACCACAATTTAAAGTCATCTGTTCTTCTTCCCCTACGCATCTGTCAGTTTGTCGTACGCTGGGGACTTGCACATTGCTGTGATGCTGGAAGCTATGCCACCGGTATTCAAATACCAACAGGGTCACCCATGGCAGACAGGTTTCAGATGAGCTTCCAGACTAAAACAGACTAGGAAGAAGGACCCGGCGGTCTACTTCTGAAAAAAAACTAGCCAGTGAAAACCTTATGAATAGCAGCAGAACATTGCCTGACATAGTGTCAGAAGATGAGCCCCTCAGGTTGGAAGGCACCCAGATTCAACTGGGGAAGAGCTGCCTTCTCAAAGTAGAGTTGACCTTAATGACATGGATGGAGTAAAGCTTTCAGGACCTTCATTTGCTGATGTGGCATGACTCAAAATGAGAAGAAACAGTTGCAAACGTCCATTAATAATCAGAACCTGGAATGTACAAAGTACGAATCTAGGAAAATTGGGAATGATCAAAAATGGAATGCATAAACATTGACACATAGGTATTAGTGAGCTGAAATGGACTGGTATTGGTCATTTTGAATTGGACAATCATATGGTCTACCGGGAACAACAACTTGAAGAGGAATGGCATTGCATTCATTGTCAAAAAGAACATATCAAGGTCTATCCTGAAGTACAACACTGTCAGTGATAGGATAATATCCATATGCCTACAAGGAAGACCAGTTAATACGACTATTATCCAAATTCATGCACCAACCACTAAGGCCAAAGATGAAGAAATTGAAGATTTTTACCAACTTCTGCAGTCTGGAATTGATCGAACATGCAATCAGGATGCACTGATAATTACTGGTGATTGGAATGCAAAAGTTGGAAACAAAGAAGAAGGATCAGTAGTTGGAATATATGGCCTTGGTGATAGAAACGATGCTGGAGATCGCATGATTGAATTTTGCAAGACCAACAACTTCTTCATAGCAAATACTTTTTTTCACCAACATAAATGGTGACTATACACATGGATCTCACCAGACAGAAAACACAGGAATCAAATCGACCACATCGGTGGAAAGAGATGATGGAAAAGCTCAATATCAGTCAGAAATTGTTGGGGGCCAACTGTGGATCATACCATCAATTACTCATATGCAAGTTCAAGTTGAAACTGAAGAAAATTAGATTAAGTCCATGAGAGCCAAAGTACAACCTTGAGTATATACCACCTGAATTTAGAGACCATCTCAAGAATAGATTTGACCTGTTGAACACGAATGACTGAAGACTGGATGAATTGTGGAATGACATCCAGGACATCATACATGAAGAAAGCAATAGGTCATTAAAAAGACAGGAAAGAAAGAAAAGACCTAAACGGATGTCAGAAGAGACTCTGAAACTTGCTCTTGAACACTGAGTAGCTAAAGCAAAAGGAAAAAATGATGAAGTAAAACAGCTGAACAGAAGATTTCAAAGGGTGGCTCGAGAAGACAAAGTATTATGAGGATATGTGCAAAGACCTGGAGACAGAAAACCAAAAGGGAAGAACATGCTCAGCATTTCTCAAGCTGAAAGAACTGAAGAAAAAATTCACGCCTCGAGTTGCAATACTGAAGTATTCTATGGGGAAAATATTAAACAACACGGGAAGCATCAAAATAAGATGGAAGGAATACACAGTCACTATACTAAAAAGAATTGGTAGACATTCAACCATTTTGGGAGGTAACATATGATCAGGAACCGATGGTACTGAAGGAAGAAGTGCAAGCTACACTGAAGGCATTGGCGAAAAACAAGGCTGTGGGAATTGACAGAATATCAATCGAGATCTTTCAACAAACAGATGCAGTGCTGGAAGTGCTCACTCACCTATGCCAAGGTACCTGGCCAACCGACTGGAAGAGATCCATATTTATGCCTATTCCCAAGAAAGGTGATCCAACTGAATGTGGAAATTATCCAACATCATTAAAATCACACACAAGTAAGATTTTGCTGAAGATCATTCAAAAGCAACTGCAGCAGTATATTGACAGAGAACTGCCAGAAATTCAGGCTAGACTCAGAAGAGGATGTGGAACGAGGGATATCATTGCTGATGTCAGGTGGATCCTGGCTGAAAGCAGAGAATACCAGAAAGATGTTTACCTGTGTTTTATTGACTATGCAAAGGCATTCGACTGTGAGGATCATAACAAATTATGAATAACATTGGGGAGAATGGGAATTCTGGAACACTTAATTTTGCTCATGAGGAACCTGTACATGAATCAAGAGGGAGTTGTTCAAACAGAACAAAAGGATACTGAATAGTTTAAAGTCAGGAA
Organism: Trichechus manatus latirostris; assembly: GCF_000243295.1. NCBI lineage: Eukaryota > Metazoa > Chordata > Mammalia > Sirenia > Trichechidae > Trichechus > Trichechus manatus. Next base: position 19,193,091 of record NW_004443968.1, read on the forward strand.
ATTTGTATGTCAGGGTTGTAGCCTTTCACCATACCTATTCAATCTGTATGCTGAGCAAATCATCCGAGAAACTGAACTGTATGAAGAAGAATGGGGCATCAGGATTGGAGGAAGACTCATTAACAACCTGCAATAAGCAGATGACACAACCTTGCTTGCTGAAAGTGAAGAGAACTTGAAGCACTTACTGATGAAGATCAAAGGTCACAGCCTTCAGTATGGATTACACCTCAACATAAAGAAAACAAAAATCCTCACAAATGGATCAATAAGCAACATCATGGTAAATGAAGAAAAGATTGACGTTGTCAAGGATTTCATTTTACTTGGATCGGCAATCAACACCCATGGAAACAGCAGTCAAGAAATCAAAAGACACATTGTATTGTGCAAATCGGCTGCAAGAGATCACTTTAAAGTGTTAAAAAGCAAAGATGTCACCTTGAGGACTAAGGCGCGCCTGACCCAAACCATGGTGTTTTCAATCGCCTCATATGCATGTGAAAGCTGGACAATGAATACGGAAGACTGAAGAAAAACTGACGCCTTTGAATTGTGGTGTTGATGAAGAATTTGGAATATACCATAGACTGCCAAAAGAATGAACAAATCTATCTTGGAAGAAGTACAACCAGAATGCTCCTTAGAAGCAACAATGGCGAGACTACGTCTCACATACTCTGGACATGTTATCAGGAGGGATCAGTCCCTGGAGAAGGACATCTTGCTTCGTAAAGTAGAGTCAGAGAAAAAGAGGAAGACCCTCAACAAGATGGATTGACACAGTGGCTGCAACAATGGGCTTAAGCATAGCAACAATTGTGAGGATGGCACAGGACTGGGTAGTGTTTCGTTCTGTTGTGCATAGGGTTGCTATGAGTCGGAACTGGCTCGATGGCACCTAACAGCCACAGTTCTTCTTAGATCTTTCTTATTCATTGTCCAGCTTTCCAAAGCATATGAGGCAATTGAAAATACCCTGGCTTCAGTCAAGCGCACCTTAGTCTTCAAAGAGACATGTTTGCTTAACATTTTAAAGTGATCTTTTGCAGGAGATTTGCCCAGTGCAATACGTCATTTGATTTCTTGACTGCTGCTTCATGGGCAATGATTGTGTCTCCAAGAAAAACAAAATCCTTGACAACTTCAATATTTTCTCCGTTTATCATGATGTTGCTCATTGGTCCACTTGTGAGGATTTTTGTGTTCTTCATGTTAACGTGTAATCCATACTGAAGGCTGCAGTCTTTGATTTTCATCAGTAAGTGCTTCATGTCCTCTTCTCTTTCAGCAAGCAATGCTGTGTCATCTGCATATCGCAGGTTGTTAATGTCTTCCTCCAAACCTGATGCCCCATTCTTCTTCATACAGTCCAGCTTCTCAGATGATTTTCTCAGCATACAGATTGAGTAAGTATGGTGAAAGGATACAACCCTGACTCACACTTACCTGATTTTAAACTATGCAGTATACCCTGTTCTGTTTGAACAACTTCCTCTTGGTCTATGTACAGGTTCCACATGATCACAATTAAGTGTCCTGGGATTCCCGTTCTTTACAATCATAAACAGTAATGAGCCCCATCTTGGATATTTAAAGACATTTTCTGAAATAGTATATACTTATTAGAAGATGATGTTGTAGACCTACTCTGACAATATACGATATTAATCCAGTGCAAATGCATGAAGAAAACTCAGTAATTAATTTTAAAAAATAGGTACGGACATTACAAGGAAAAAATAAAAGATAACTCACTTATAAATATGGATGTAACACATTAGCAAGCTCAAATCAGTAATACATCAAAAACATAGTTTGTGACTAAGTTGGGTTTTTCCCAGGAATGCAAGGTTGGTTTGAACAGGAAACCTGACGAACACATTAACAAATTAAAGAAGAAAACACATATGGTCATCTCAACATATGCAGAAAAAAAGATATTTTGTAAAATTCAACATCTGATAATAATAAAAATTTTGAACAAACATGGACTGGAACAGAGTCAGTGACTATGATCCCAATCCTAGAAATCTGACTATGTAAGTTTAAAAACTCGTTGCCGTGGAGTCGACTCTGACTCATAGCAACTCTATAGGACAGAAACAATTGTGCCATAGGGTTTCCACGGAGTGGCTGGTGGATTCAAACTGCCGACCTTTTGGTTAGCAGCCGAGCTCTTAACCACTGTGCCACCAGGGCTCCTAGTGGTGACTCAATCATTAGGTAGAGGTCTGGAAGAAATTATACATTATATCAGCATTGATCAGCTCTAAGCAATCTTTAAATGGCATTTTTAACTCAGGATTTTTAACTTAATTTCAATAATTTGGCATTAAGAAGTAAGTGAAATCTTTCTCATATTTTTAAATCACCTTTCGCTTTAAACCAATTATTAAAAATGTTCATGTAGCATTTTTTTTACCACTCAGTGAAGATGCACAGTAAAGAGGGTTCTACTGTCCAACACCAGTCAGTTTTAAACCATTAGGACATCAGTTTGATATGAATGGATGTGGGGTCAAAAAGAAGAGAAAAAATGAAGAGAGTTTGAGGTATATAAGATCATAGTGAACATTCTTAATGGAGCAGAGTCACGCAAACTACTTTTTATCACTGCCTACTCCTTATTTCATGGAGCCCTGGTGGCACAATGGGTTAAGCACCCGGCGGCTAACCAAAAGATTGGCAGTTTGAACCCACCCAATGGCTCCAGGAGGAGAAAGATCTGCTGATCTGCTCCCCTAAAGATTACAGCCTACAGAACCCTGTGGGGCAGTTCTACTCTGTTACATGGGGTCACTATGAGTCAAAAATCAACCTGACAGCACCTAACAACAACTGCTTATTTCAGTAACTGCAACAGCTCAAATCATATTGTCTAATTTTTTTTTCTTTCTGAGTAATAAATTCCAACATAAAGATCATATCACAAACTTTAGAAATGTAATCCACTTTAGGGAGTGGATTACAAACAAACAAACAAAAATGTTACCAGTTTATGGTTATAGGATCATTATATAGGGAAATTTTGCAAGGGACCATGATAGCATTGATTTAATGGGGAAGTTAGATATTCTTATTCTAATTTGATCATTTTGGGGGAGTCTTTTTTTTACCATATTATTTTATTTTGATTATGAATAGTGGCAATGTACTAGATCTTTGAGAATTTTTACACATTAATAGTCTTTGTCTTTAAAGGGCCTACTAATTATTCAATATTACAATTGGAATGAACCACTGAATTTTTCTCCTTTCTTTCCCAATGAAAAGTTAAATACAGACAGGTTCCTCTCTGAATAAGCCAAACAAATGGAAAGGAGTCATGGCATATGTAGAGCACGGGGAATAAATGTGACTTGCATTTAGAATGCACTATGCATGTTACTTTTTAGACTGATTGCCATCATTATTATTCTCAGCACTTCTCAGACAGTGCGCCGTAGAATGATATTTTGTAAAAGATGCTAGTAGATAGTCCAAGAAATAAGAAGAGTTCCATGCTTAAAGAAGTTTAGAAACTGTGCATGCCAAGCCCACTTGGAGATTTACGATGTGTACTTACATATTAAAAGTTCTGAGAAGTACTGCGATGAAGATAAAGCTTTTATGTTCTATGAAGTTCTATGTTTGATGTTCTATGAAAAATATTTCCAAATAACTTTGAGAAGCACTGAGCAAACCAGGTTATACAGGTTTATTTTAAGACACCTCAGTACCTTTAACATTTCCCAAACTTATTTGACTAGGGAACACATCTTTCACAAAACACGTTCTAACACCTTCCAAAACAAGTGCTTCTTGCATAATAAATTCATACTAAAATGTTAATGACTGGGATGACTGATAATATACATTTCAGAGTAAAAGGAACTTTGAATAACATTCTAAAAACCATAGGACCTACCTTTTTTTATAAAAATATGGTACAGCCATTTCCTACTTCCATTTCACCACTTTCCATTTTCACTTCCACCTACTCTTCTGCATTTATTTCATTTTCATGCCTTCTCAAAAAACATGATCATTTTGTTGGCTATTTTTTTCAGTAAAGTTATGCAATCAAATTGCTTCCCTGTGCCATAGCACACTCATGGGTTATCTTCTCTATCTGCTGTAAAATTCAAAAAGTCGAATATACTTTACTACTAGTTTAGGACTAAAGCAGAGCCCACTGCTAAAGGGTTGCCATTTTGAGAATCTTGCCTGGAAACCTTACACAGCCACAGGAGTTGGTTGGGGAAGGGCCATGTGATGTTTCAGGAGCCTGTGTTGAATACCTGATACAAACAGAGCATCACTGAGTCCATGTCCAGGAACTGGCTACTCTCTTTAATGAAGGCTATATTAAGTCAGGAACAGGCGAGAGGGAAGCCAGACTGCAGCAGAAATAAAAACAAGACAAAGGATCAAAGAGATGGAAAGGTTGGAATCCTGGTTCTGTCTATTTTTAGCAGTAAAAGCTTGGCCAAGGCTCTTGACCTCTCTCAGTCTCCATTTCCTTATTTGTAAAATGAAGTTAATACGTTAATAATGGAGTTAATTGTCTTAGGCTGGGTTCTCTAGAGAAGCAAAACCAGTAAAGCATATAAATATATATATAGAGACAGGTTTATATCAAGGAAACAGCCCATGCGATTGTAAAGGCTAGAACGTCCCAAGTCCATGGATGAGGGTAGAGGCCTCTCCCAAGTCACGCAGCCGCAGAAGCTGGCGAGCCCGTCATCATCAGGTCGGAAAGCAGGGCTCCGCTCACAGGCTGTGCAGATCAACGAATCCCAAGTTGGGCAGATAAGCTGACAGCTCAAGTCCCAAGAACCTAGGATGAGACAATGGGAGGCAGCCGCAGCATCCAGAGGGAGCAAAAAGCCAGAACATCTGCTTATATTCAGATGCAGGCCACACCTCCAAGGAGACTCCGTTTCATCTGACTGGCTACTCACAGTTATATTCAATCATGGGAGTGATCACATTAAAACACTGAAAATCATGGCCCAGCCAAGCTGACACACAATCCTAACCATCACATTAATATAAAATAATCTACCTCTTACGGTTGTGTTGAGCATATAATACATTTAGCAAAATGTCTGGCATAGTGTAGCAATTACTAAAGCTTATCTTTTGTCATTAGTGTTATTACTTTCCACATGCCTATAACTCAATGGACTCAGATCCATGAGGATAACAGAAATGAGTTTCAAAGTTAAAATATGTAGTGATAAAAATATAAATCATGCTTCAGACCTGTAATAGTTACAAATCAACTTCTATGTTTCATACTAACAGATAGCATATTTTATTTCTGTACATTTTATATAAACGTAAGCATAGGAGAATACCTTCTTTTATGGAAAAGGGTATTGCATGCAGGGCCGAGGCATAAACACATTTTGAGATAGAAATGCAAGCAGCGTATTTGTGGAACAATGAATAAAACACTTTGGCTACAGCAAGTAGTTTGTGCACGGAGTAAGTAAGAAGTAAATAAGGCAGGTGTAAGAGCACCTCAGAGCCCTGGTAGCCCAGTAGTTAAGAGTTCGGTTGCTAACCAAAAGGTTGACGGTTTGAATCTACTAGCTGCTTCTTGGAATCTACTAGCTGCTTCATGGAAACCCTGTGGGGCAGTTTTACTCTGTCCTGTTGGGTCACTATGAGTCAGACTCGATGGCAATGGGTTTGGTTTTTCACTTTTAAGAGGACTTCACAAATAGGGAGCTAAGAGAAAGTATTTTGCAAAGTCCGCAAAGCTAAACAGTGCAAAATGTTACACGGTATGTATTTTTAGCTGCTTTGTTCTGCCCTTTTCCGGGAAGGACATTCCCTGTAGTGCAGTATGAGAAGGAAGTTCTATTTCTGCTTCCTCCCAAATGTTCGCTTGTTCTGGCACTCCTTGAGTCCAAGCCAAAGGAAAAGACTGCCTATCGAGAATTGGAATCTAACTGAGGAGCCCATAAAGGTGTGGGTGGACAGAGCTGGGGGAGATTCCCTGAAACAATGATATCTGCAAAGAGGGAGTCTTTTAGTGACCCTATGACCAGGTTTATTACTGTTATCCAGACGTTTTATTAATAGTGTCGCCTTTTTCTCTCAAAGGTGACCCAATTTGGACAATAAATTATAGGCCCACTCTGTTTATAGAACATATGCAACCAAGCTCTTGGGCAAGGAGGCAATGCTAAAGTCAATTCAGACTGAATTGTCTTAAGTAGAAAGTCATCCAAATCTCTTCAAATTGTTTTATATATATCTTTTAAGGGAACAAATAGATTAAATCAAAGCAAGACAGGAGCAATAATAAAAGTATTCATGGAGCTTGATGCAAAAATGCAAGAAGAGCACTCTGATAAAATTCATTTGGCATGATTTTAAAATTTCTTATTTGTGTCCTCCAAAAATATTATAAAGAAACTTTTGGGAGGATAATTTAAGTAGAGTAATAGCTAACATTATTGGGTATTTATCACGTAACAGCAACCACAACCCTATGACACAAGCCCACCTCTGACAGGGACTAGGGAGCCTTCTAAGGAATTTATATGTGACACTTCATTCAGTCCTTGTAAAAGTCCTGTAAAGTAGACATTGTTATCTCCCATTTTGCATATGGGAAAATAGGAGCGCAAAGAGGTAGTTAGTTCATCCAAGGACTCAAAGCTGGAAAATAATAGAGTAAAAACCCAGGTAGTTTGACCCCAGTGCCTAATTTCTTAACCACTGTACTGTAATGAGTTATGATATAAACAAAAGCCAAAGTGCTTCTGTTTCATGTTCATTCAACGGTTATTTTTGTTAGGATTAGTAGTTGTTGGCTCGGGTGCAACCTAGCAATTTCTGGCTCAAGAGTAGGTACTATTCTGGTGCCCAATGCAAATATTGGCCCAAGAATCCTTAATATGCACCCTTAGTGAGCTCCAAGACATTTTTGTCTCTGATATGTGGCCCTGAGATAGCAGGATATCTATGCAGGGAATTGTCATCCCTCCTTAACAGGTTTCTGATCTAGAACCATAGATAACTTTTATTATGACAGGCTTTTGGGGCCTACAAGAGGAAGCCTGAGTCCAGTACCTCAAGATGTTAACACTGGGATTCTACCAGTGTTGTCCAGACACATACTAGAAGTTGCTTTAATATTGCGTACATTAGGAATGCTTTCAGCTACCAGTAAGAGAAATTCCAATGACACTGGCTTAAATACATAAGGATTATTTTTTCCACAACCAAGACATGTAGAGATAAGTGGTTCTGACATTGTCACTGTTACTCAGAGATGCCATCAGGCCCAGGCTCTTCCTGTCTTTTAGCTCTCCATGTCACTGTGTTAGTTTTCATCAAGCTTGTTACCTTATGATCACAAGATGACCACCACAGTTTCATATCATGTCATGTTCAAGATAGGAAGAAGAGGGGAAGCAGTATGTGCAAACTGCATCTAACTGTTCTATCAGCAGACTTCAAAATATAGCTCTTTGTCTACTTTTAGCCAAAAGGAGTATGTGAGTTTCTAGTCTTTGGAAGGTGGACAGTGGAGAAGGAGGTTGGGAATCAGTGCAAGGTTAGCCAACCAAATGTCTATCTTAGGCAGCAAGATGTGACTTGGGATCTCCTGATTGGTGTGAACGCTACGTTTTCCCTCTACACTGAGGCATGAGAACATTGGGAACAGGGAAGGAATTCGCAGTCTTCATATTCTTAGGGGAAAAACTTCTCTTCCTCTCCACTGCAACCCAACATGTCTTTGGTCGTGGAGAGAAATGTTCTTCACATCTCTTTTACTGTTTTCTCTAGCTTTGTAGTAGTTGTGATAACACTTTCTTTCTCCTCACCCCCGGTCTGAGAAGCTTTGGACTTAAAGATCATTATTAATTAAGATCATTATTAACATATTAATATATTCATGGGGAAAAAGTATAGAAGACTATATACAAAGCTACTATTGGTGATAATTGCTGGGAGATAAAAGAGATCCTTCATTTGGTGCACATACATCTCTGTATTGCTTGAATTTTTTAATACAAGAGCACATAACTTTTTTAATCTATAAAAACAATGAAGATATAAACAGTTACTAAATTTCTCACTAGCTTTTCATGCTTCAGGCAGAATAAATCCAGTTTAACCCTCCTGAAGGTGTTATTTCCTAACCAACTTTTTGTTTTGTCTTTGAAACTTCACCAAGTTTTTCACTTTTTTTTTTTTTTTTTGGCAGTGAGCAACTTCGCATGACTTAATCCACTCAAAAGTCAGATTACTTGAGTGCTGAAACACTTATAAGCATTCTTCCCTCTTGCAAATTAAATTTAACGTCTTGCCTCTGAAGAAATGTCCATGTATCCCCAGAACATGCTGACCTTGCACAAATTTTTTCTTACATTTTAAATGTGGGGTTACCACAGTTGCTGGTTTTTAAAAAGTAGCTTTATCAGACTTCAGTACAAAGCTGGTGTCCTCTACAGGGAAACTTCCTAAACTCTGTGCATCAAACTGGATATATTTCTTTTGATTAATGAGCTTGGTAATTTGCCCCAGAGCCTTTCATTTCAGTGAATTACATAATAGTATATCCACTAATTTTTGTCTTTATATGCTAACAGAAACTGTAACTTTGCCTAATTTTCTCTTTCTAGTGCCTTGATGAAGTCACAGACTGCCTAAAAGGTGAGGGTAGGGAAGGAGAATGCTGTGGTCCAAAAAACTGAGTTGTGGCTCACGTATTCAGCTGTAAATTCACAGGGTTAGCAAGGGTAATGACCAGAAACAACTCTGTAATTTTGTTTGGGAGGTTATTCTCTACTTCTTCAGGATCTCCTTTTTCTTGACTGCCCACAGGATTGCTCTAAGTTTTCTTGCTTGTGCAACTTGGAGGACAATGGATCAGTACTTATTCACTGATATGGTGAACATTGTTGCTGTTAGCTACCGTGGAGTTGGCCTCTGACTCGTGGCAACCCCATGTGTTTGTTAAACAGTAGAACTGCTCCATAGAGTTTTCTTGGCTGTAATCTTTACTGAACAGATCTCCAGGCCTTTTCCTCCACAGAGCTTCTGGGTGGATTCAAACCATCACCCTCTTGGTTAGCAGCCAATTGCAAATTGTTTGGGCCACCTTATGGTGAATATAGGAGGAGAAAAAAATTGGTGGTGGAGGGCGGGCATCTCCCCCACTTGCCAAGAAAAGGAACTTAAAAATTTTCCATCTTTTTACAAGGGAGAGGAGGAGTGGGGATGAAAAAACACTAAACAGACAATAGATAAGTGGGAACTTTGGTGAAGGGTAAGACAGTACACAATACCGGGAAGCCAGCACAATTTATTCAAGGAAAGGTCATGGAAGCTCCATAGACACATCGAAACTCCCTGAGGGACCAAATTTCTGGGCTGAGGGCTGTGGAGACCACGATCTCGGGGAACACCTAGCTCAATTGACATAACATAGTTTATAAAGAAAATGTTCTACATTCTACTTTGGTGAGTATCATCTGAGGTCTTAAAGCCTATGAGCAGCCATCTAAGATACTCCAATGGTCTCACCCATTCAGGAGCAAGGGAGAATGAAGAAAACTAAAGATACAAGGGAAATATTAGTCCAAAGGACTAATGGACCACAACTACCACAGCCTCCACCAGACTGAGTCCAGTACAACTAGATGGTACCTGGCTACCACCACTGACTGCTCTGACAGGGATCACAATAGAGGGTTCCGGACAGAGCTGGAGAAAAATGTAGAACAAAATTCTAATGCACAAAAAAACACCAGACTTACTGGCCTGACAGAGAGTGGAGAAACCCCAAGAGGATGGCCCCCGGACACCCTTTTAGCTCAGTAATGAAGTCACTCCTGAGGTTCACCCTTCAGCCAAAGACTAGACAGGCCCATAAAACAAAACGAGACTAAAGGGGCACACCAGCCCAGAGGCAAGGTCTAGACAGCAGGTGGAAACAGGAAAGCTGGTAATAGGGAACCCAAGTTTGAGAAGGGAGAGTGTTGACATGTCGTGGGGTTGCTAACCAATGTCATAAAACAATATGTGTACTAACTGTTTAATAAGAAACTAGTTTGTTCTATAAACCTTCATCTAAAGTACAATTAAAAAAATTCCATCTTTTACTTTTATTTTTTGTTTTATGAAGAGATAATATTTTTTCTGTCTTTATCACCACAATCTATAGTGAATTTCTTGTCTTCCTTGCCTAGTTAGTATGACATTCTATTTTATGACACCTAAATGAAATACATAGACAAAAGTATTGCAATAATAGCTATCCAGTAATTTAAACTATCCTAAAGCAGTTAAGAAATAGGAATTAGCAAAAAAGTTTTTGAAGTGTGCAAAATAAATACTAAAATCTATGAGTTTCTTCTTGACAACACCTTTGTCTTCACTCAGAGCCTATTTACTCTGGCTTGACACATTGCTCTAACAATCTTCATTAGTGGTGATGATAAGGATGCTGATGATAGCTATATATTCTGGGCTCTGTGATAGGAGCATTATGTTAGCTCTAATCGTCCTGACAACCATTTTAGCTAGCCTAAGGGTACAAATTATTAACCTTCATTTTATACATAAAAAACTGAGATGGAGAGGTTAAGTAACTCGTCCAAGCTAGCATCAAGCAAAGCCAGGATTCCACAGGGCTTTCTCTATTCCATCTCTATTATTTATGTTCCTCCGTGGTACATCTTTGACCTTCTGCTTTTCTCATGCAACATTTACTTATAAGTTATCTCATCCAAATTCGTTGTTTTAACCACTATCTGGAAGGTAGTGGTTCCTAGATTGGCCTTCCAGCTCAGTTTTTTCCCTGAGTTTCAGATCTGTGGATCTTACAACCCTAAGACATCCTTACTTTAATGTTGAACTAAAAAAAAAAAAAAAACCCCACAGCCATTGAATCGACTTGGACTCATAGCGACCCTATAGGACAGGGTAGAACTGTCCCATAGGGTTTACAGGGAGCAGTTGGTAGATTCCAGCTGCTGACCTTTTGGTTAGCAGACAAGCTCTTAACCACTGCACCACCAGGGTTCCTGAATGTTCTACAGTTATGTTAAACTCAACGTGTCCCAACTTAATACTTCATCTTCGCTGTCCCTCCCCACATCTATCCCTCCACCTATAGTCTTCATCTTCCTAATGGACCATATCATGCACCTAGTTGCCCAAGTAAGGAGGTATCCTGAACATTTCCCTCTCCTTCAATCTTCAAATTCAATTGAAAACTGAACCCCATTGGTTCTACTTCCTTGATGGTTCCTGAATCCCCCAAACCCATCATCTCTTCTCTACTTCCATTGCTAATACCTTAGTATCAACTTTATAATATTTTGCCTGGTTTACTGAAAGCGAGTCTAGGGTTCTACTCCCAAAACTGCTCCAAATTTATCATGGGTTTTTTGTTTTTTTTTTTAATTTGTTCAACTTCTCATGTAAATTTTCCCATCTCTTAAAACCTGAAAGTACAGTAACACAAATAAATTTTCTAATTTGACTTCTTAAGCTGAATATAGTGAATATAACTGCACTATTACTAAATGGTTATGTTTTCATGAGTGGAATTTTCCAATTCTTTTCTTTGATATTACCTATTATTCTTACACTGTGTACACATGGTCAGACTCTCAATGTTTTATTTCTTACAAGACCTGATCTCTGGTCTCACTCCTAAAAACCTATACTCCAGAGGGCTGCTAGAATAATCTTTTTTTATGTAATATATATTTTATTGTACTTCAGGTGAAGGCTTACAGAACAAATAGTTTCTCATGAAACAGTAGTACACATGTTCTTTTATTAAGTTGGTTAACAACCCCACAACATATTAACCCTCTAACTTCTCAACCGTTTTTTTTTTTTTTTTTTTTTGGTGAAAATACACATACCCAAAGATACACCGTTTCAAAAATTTCTACATGCAC
>NW_004443968.1:19209135-19218320 GCF_000243295.1 Trichechus manatus latirostris
GCCTGGCCAGAAAGGGCTCCCAACTCAAGAAAAGGAAAAGAAAACAAACAAACAATTCAAAACGAACAAACGAACAAAAGCCCCGGGATCCCACCAGAGCAGTAGCCCAGACCGGGAAGCAGCTCCACACTGGAATGGAGCGCCGCAGCCCCTCAGGAAGAAGCAAAGACGGCGCACGGAGCCAGGCTCTCAGGCGAAAGGATCGGGAGGTGGCGAGAGGCAAGCAAGAAATCCAAAGAAGCAGGAAAAAAAAAAAAAAGTAACACCAGCAGCCAACAAATGGCACTCAGAGAGCCAGCTAGTATGGGCTGGTGTTTCTGGGCCAGAGACTGTGTTCACAGGAAGCAGAGGAGGCCGAGTGTGGGTGAAGAAGGGTAGAGAGTGGGAAAGCATATATCACAAATTGCTGGCGCTCTGCAGCCCCTCAGGAAGAAGCAAAGATGGCGCATGGAGCCAGGCACTCGAGTGAAAGGAGGGGGAGGTGGCGAGAGGCAAGTGAGAAATCAAAAGAAGCAGGAAAAGAAAAAAGCAACACTAGCAGCCAACAAATGGCACCCAGCGAACCACCCGCTTGGGTGTGTGGAATCCAAGCAGCCGGCACTTCCCGGTCAAGAGATTGTGGCCACGGGAAGCAGAGGAGGCCGAGCCTGGGTGAAGAGGGGTGGGGGTGGAAAGGCGCACACCGCAAATTACCGGTTGTTTTGTCTCCTGCTGGAAGCTCCGTGAGGCTGCTTTCTCGTACCCCATTTGTTGGTCTCCGATAGGAGTCCAAGATGGTGGATCCGTGCTGCATTAGCTGGTAGGGGACCTCTGCATGAATCTCTCCTTGCTCTCCATTCTCTGTCAGTTTTCTCACTCCATGTGGTGCTTGACTGAGTTCTTTATCTCGTCATTTGATGTTTTAGGGTTTCAGGATTGTTGTATTCTCTGTTTTTGGCTTAGTTTTTTGGATCTTTGCTGTGGAGAGACGGCGTGGTGCTTCTGCCTAGAGCGCCATTTTGCCAGAACTCCTAGAATAATCTTTTCTAAAATGAAAATCTGATCCTGTTATGGTCCTGATAAAATCTTTTAATGGCTCATTGTGCCTCTAAGAAAAAAAACAAAAATCTTTATTTGATGTAAAAGGAGCAGTCTGAGGCCATTTTCAGGAAAGACAAATGACAACCAGCCCTACATAACATGTTCAAATGATTACCTAAAATCATCTAGGAAAGGTACAATTATATTCACATATTCAAGTTATTAAGACATTAAGAAGATTCCATTTAAAGAGATTTCCAGCAGAAATAGTTTATATATAACAGTATCTAAATAAGTGAATGCCAATAAGTGCAAAAATTTGATTATGTCCTCACTGAACTTTCAGATTTTACAAGATGGAAAAACATACATAATAAGTTAAATGAATTATGTAAAAATACAGGATTAGCCTGGAGTGGCACAGGGGTTGGATCCAGGTCATATGGGAAATTAAGCATTGAGAGACTTAATCATGCTTACACAGTACAGGAAAAACTGATACAATTATGTACGATAAGAATTTGTAAGTATCCCAGTCATTACCTAATCCAGAGATCACAACTGGAGTGTGCAGGTCAGATTTTGCCTGAAGGCAGATTTCTATCTGGTGTATAAGATGTTTTTAAAACTTTTGAATTTTAGTATCTTTACACAAAACTATCCCTCTCTGTGCTACTCAAAGTTCATATAGGAACTGGTGTCAGTCCACACACTGTTGCTGTTATTGTTGTTAGGTGCTATCGAGTTGGTTCCAACTCATAGCGACCTTATGTACAACAGAACGAAACATTGCCCAGTCCTGCGCCACCCTCACAATCGTTTCTATATTTAAGCCCATTGTTGCAGCCACTGTCTCAATCTATCTCATTAAGGGTCTTCCTCTTTTTTGCTGACCCTGTACTTTATCAAGCATGATATCCTTCTCCAGGGACTGGTCCCCCCTGATAACATGTCCAAAGTATGTGAGTCAAAGTCTCGCCATCCTCACTTCTAATGAGTATTCTGGCTGTAGTTCTTCCAAGACAGATCTGTTCGTTCTTTTGGCAGTCCATGGTATCTGCAATATTCTTCGCCAATACCACAGTTCAAAGGCATCAATTCTTCTTCGTTCTTCCTTATTCATTGTCCAGCTTTCACATGCATCTGAGGCAATTGAAAACAGCATGGCTTGGGTCAGATGCACCTTAGCCCTCAAAGTGACATCTTTGCTTTTTAATACTTTGAAGAGGTCTTTTGCAGCAGATTTGCCCAAGGCAATACATCATTTGATTTCTTGACTGCTGCTTCCATGGGCAATGATTGTGTCTCCAAGTAAAACGAAATCCTTGACAACTTCAATATTTTCTCCGCTTATCTTGATGTTGCTTATTGGTCCAGTTGTGAGGATTTTTGGTTTCTTTATGTTGAAGACAACAGCTGAAGCCTCTGGTCTTTGATCTTCATCAGTAAGTTCTTCAAGTCCTCTTCATTCTCAGCAAGCAAGTTTGTGTCATCTGCATATGGCAGGTTGTTAATGAGTCTTCCTCCAAACCTGATGCCCCGTTCTTCATAGAGTCCAGCTTCTCAAATTACTTGCTCAGCATACGAATTGAATAAGTATGGTAAAAGGATACAACCCTGAAGCACACCTTTCCTCATTTTAAACCACATAGTATCTCCTTGTTGTGTTTGAACGACTGCCTCTTGGTCTATGTACAGGTTCACCGTAAGCACAATGAAGTGTTCTGGAATTCCTATTCTCCGCAACGTTATCCATAAAATTGTTATGATCCACACAGTCGAATGCCTTTGCATAGTCAATAAAACACTATTACTGGTATGCGATAAGTACTAAAAATTAACTGTAAGCTTTTAGCTTTTATAGCAATTTGGCAGGTTAATCTTATGTCCTATGACTGTTGAATACAAAAGTAAAAGATGGATTATATTATGTTTGGGGGTTTTTACTTCATTTTTCTAACAGTTCATTTTTATTATATTTTACAAAAGTATCAGTCCGCAAAAAATTTGAAGTAAAAAAAACCTGATCCTTCATCACAGATAGTTTGAAATGCACTGCTCTGGTTCACCACAGGGCTCACCATTCTCTATCCTCTTATTTCATTCAAATGCCAGGCCCTTGGAGGCGTTTGAGTTTCAACTTTCACTCTTATTTAATTAAATTCATTTACAATCAAGAGACTCAAAACTACCAGCCGTTATGGTAAGTGTCTTGCCAAAGTCTCAAAGAACCTCACACTCCTGCACACATTAGATAGGTACAGTAACATTTGCCTGGTGATATAAAATTCCTGATCTCCTCTAAAGACCTGCAGCAAAGCAGCTATCTAATTGAAAGCTCTAATCAGTGTCCATCATGGCTTTAGTTGGATGTATAGCATGTGCTAACAACCTTTCGAGTGGACAGCGAGACCAAAATTCAGGAAGAAGCAACGGGGCTAGAAGCAGGCTCAAACAGTTGGGGGGATGTTGCAGCCAGCAGTGTAAGTTCAAAACCATTCTATTTCTTCCTTTCCCAATTCATCCATCCTTCAAAACAATATGATCATCTGATCTAAGGTGCTTGGTTCCCTGTTACAATTTTCTTTACAATTTCAGCTTACTGAAGCGTAACATATCTCTGAATGCTACAATGCACAGAGCAATACCCTGATCTTCCAGATCAGTTACCTCAATCATACCCAAGACATATCTCTTACTCATTTAGAAGCACATCTGGGAGCAGAAACCTCCCCCTAACGATTTCCAAGTCTTTCTGACTGTGTTAAACACAGACTTAATCTTTGGCTTTTCTCCCTTACCTGTCATAATCATAATTTTTAAGACCCCTTGAATTTATCTCCATCCTATTGCAAGTAATGACAATGTGGAGAGGAGATTCACAACCACCAATATGTTAGTTGGAAGAGAAAAAACAAGACTAAGAGAGACTGGAAGCATAGCTGAAAGGCTAATTCTTCAAGTTTAATCTGGATTGAAATCCATGAGTGTTTTGGTGATGGTTAAAAATTTTAGTCTTGGACACACCATTTTTTATGTTCTTGTGAGTCTGATTCTCTTAATGCAGAATAAAGCCACAAAGGGGTTACTTTTCATGCATAATACCTCTTAAGATGCTGACACATAGTGGGCACATGAGAAATATTTATTTAGTGAGTGAATAGATGAATGAGTGATTCAATCAATAAATAAAATTGCTGTAAGATGCACTTGAAAGATTCTCATTGAGGTGTTTCTTTTCCCAAACCAACCCACCTCCCCAGCGTCAGACTCTGTAAGTGCCCCTCCTAATTCTGTCATGCCTGACATTTGCTATGAGCACACCATCAGTGACTGAATTGTCCACTGTGGAGGACCTCAGACCTGCTGTATGAGGTAAATGAGACTCTGTTGTGGCTGACAGGAAACCTTGCTTGGGAGCTGACAGCTACATGGAATTGACTGACAATCTTCTGCAAGTAGATATGGAACTAATGAGCTAACGTTACCCAGCCTTGCCAAGGCAGTGTAGAGAAGGGACATGACCAATTAAAAACAAAACAAGGGAATTTTTCCATCTCTAGGCCTATGTTTTTATGTTCCTGTCAACATAAAATTCTGCCTCCGAAAAGACATTATGCAGGGAAAATTTATTTCATTATCAGTGACCATCACGATACCCACATTTGAAGTTATTCTAGACAGGATAAATTTCGGAAGAGTTACCCAAACTAAAAAATAGTTTGAACCCACCCTGGTAATCAAAGGGGTAACAGATGTTGTGGCCAGGTTGCCCTCACAAATTGCCAAAAAATTAAGCCATGATTGTAGACAGAGTGCCACATTTTATACACTTTTCCAAATGGAGTCATTATTGTCTTCACAACTAATACTGCAGGGTTACTGGAGCAAAAATACTTTACAGAGATAACAAAGAGTTCCAATACAGGCTAAGCATCCTGAAAGTCCAGGAGTTTTCTGGTGAACCCAAAGAATAGGATCACAAAGTAGACAGAGCTACAAGTAATTTCTACAGTATGAATACGTCTCTGCATTTGGTAACTAGTAACCACAGGGAGGAAGATAAAGGGTTTGTTTCCAGCATGCTACACTCTTTTTATTACAAAGCCATTGGTAAGTGGTGAGATTTTACTCAATACCATTGTTTGCAGCCAGCACGGAATGCTTGATGGAATGCCCTATGGAGGTGGGAGGCAGATTCTCAATTGTCATTCATGCTTACTTCCTACAGCATTTATGAAACCTTCACCTATACGTGATGCTGCCCTAGGCACTAAGCAACAAGTGATTCACATCCTCTGCGGCAGCAGCGGTCAAGCATTCTACCCTGCCTCAAGGCCAGCTTTACTCCTGGCTTGAGGGGAGCCATGAAGCGAGATGAGACTTCCAAAATTCCTCCTACACCATAGTTGCAGATGCTAAAAATTCTAGAACTTGCTATCTTGTATATTACATGTTTATTTCAAAATAAAGGTTTTCTACTGCAAAAACCTCTGAACAGAAAATGTAATAATCCTTATGAGTTGTAGCTCAGAGTTCATAAGTTGCCAGATTCTTACATAAGAGTTGATCTTAGCAGCCTGACAAAAAGAGACCCCAAGAATATTGGTAAGCAAACTGGAAATCAGCCACAAAAAAAAGTAGAAAAGAGAGGCTGGGATGTCAAAGACAAAACAACATTCCTCCTTGGATTAGTTGTGCTTCTAATGAAAAGAGACATGTACAATACCCAGTCCCCAAATCCTGTTACCATGCTTTCCCAAGTGGTTTGTGCATAAAAACACTTGAAGTAAATGAATTTTTAATTACTAGGTAGGACTACAGCCCCAAACCTCTGAGTTATCTCTTATTTTGGTGAGCCCAGCTGAGCTCTGAGGCCCCCTTTTGGCCCTCTAGATACGTAGCCTGCTCCTAGTCTCTATTACCCTGATTCTACCATGTTCCCCAGAGTCCCTGGGTGGAGCAAAAGGTTAATATGCTCGGTTGCTAAGTGTTGGAGTTTACCCAGGGGTACCTGGGAAGAAAGGCCTGGCAATCTACTTCCAAAAATGAAAACCCTGTGGAGCAAAGCTCTACTCAGACACACAGGGAGTCCCCATGAGTCAGAATGGACAGCATGACAACTGAAAACAAAGCCTCTCAAGGCAGGGTGAGGGAAAGTCCAAGCCAGAGCAGCACTGCCCTATCTGACTTTATTTTGTGGAGGGAAGAGAGAGAAAAGATCCATAAGAGTTGTAATTCAAGAGACCCAAATGAAAGGAGGACCTGCAGGAGAGTGCTCTTTACTAAATGCATGTACCTGACACATCAGAATTCTTTCTCCTTGAGGTTGGTGGAGGGAATGAGACGGGAGAACTTTGGTGGAGAGACAGACAGAGCTCAAGTTTACTCCTCTCTCTGTTGCTCCCACTTGTACAGCTGTTAAAAACAATAAGGCTTTGAAAATTAAAGAGATGAGAGAGATGTTTGAAACAGGCAGCCAGTTCTAGAGAAACTGCTGCAACTATTGCAAAGCGGTTTTTGGTTTATATGCCATTTACAATCTCCTAATAAAAGAAAGTTGAACAGCTGGGTTTTTGAAGGTTATACAGTAGTACAGAAGAACAAGTCACATGGACTACACAAAACCTAGAGATACAGGTCTTGAGAAAAAGAAACTTTTAGGTTAAACATCTACATCTGTTACTTCAAAGTAAGCAAGGTCCTTGGGAAAACAAAAAGGGGCATTCTTGAGGGATTAATGAGGTTTGTTTGCAGGGGCATATTTAATGATAAGACATCCAGAAGTCTTAGAATATTGTCCAGGCTTCTGAGGACTAGTTTCATTTTAACACAGCCTTCAGAGCAAACATTCCACGCTTGTTTTGCCAGTGAACAAAACTAGTCTATCTTGCTGAATAATTGTAGTAGACAGAATAGAACTCGTTTAAAATAGACTGATCTTAAAGCTTGCAGAATTAATTACTTACTTAATTAAAGAACTAGTGCCCAGAGGACTTCCGGGCAACATGGTGCTATTGTCAGAAGCACCAAACCGTCCCTCTGCAGCAAAGATCAGAAAAACTAAGTCAAACAGTCACACGTCTATCCTGAAACCCTAAGCATCAAATGAAGAGATAAAGAACTCAGCCAAGCATCAAATGGAATAAGAAACTGACTGAGAACAGAGAGCCAAGAGAGATACATGCAGAGGTCCTCTATCAGCTACTGCAGCACGAATCCACCATCTTGGACTCCTATCAGACATCAGTGAACAGGCGGTATGAGAAAGCAGCTTCACAGACCTTCCAGCAGAAGACAGAACAACCGGTAACCAGCGATATAGGCTTTCCCACCCCCCACCCTTCTTCGCCACCACTCGGCCTGCTCTGCTTCCTGCGGCCAGTCTCTTGGCCGGGAAGCACCACCTTCACTCCAGTGTCGCTTGGATTCTACCTGCCCACACAGGCCAGCTCCCTGAGTGCCTTTTGTTGACTGCTGGTGTTGCTTTTTTCCACTTCTTTAGATTTCTTCCTTACCTTTCAACACCTCCCCCTCCTTTCTCTCAAATACCTGGCTCTGTGCGCCATCTTTGCTTCTTCCTGAAAGGCTGAGAAATACCACTAGACTGTGAAACTGCTTCCCAGCCTGTGCCACCACGCTGGTGGGACCCCCAGGGCTTTTTTGTTTGTTTGTTTGTTTGTTTGCTCTGGTTTGTTCTGTTTTGATTTGTTTGTTTGTTTTCTTTTTCTTTTCTTGGCTTGGAAGCCCCTTCTAGCTAGGCAGTACCACGCGGCTTGGAAGCTACTCCCTTACTCTGCGCAGATGCACAGGGACATCCCTGGGGACATTTCTTTTTTCTTGTTTTTCTGGTTTTTTTTAACTTTGGTTTCTTTGTTTTGTTTTCTTCTCTCTCTTATTCCCTTTTTATCTTTCTTCATTTCCAGTTTCTCAATTTATTAATTTTTTTCTTTTACCCTTTTTCTTTTTTTTCATTTTTGTTTTTCCCCATTTCTCAGTCTCTCATCTCTCCACTCCAATACCAAGCTCCAATAGCACTCTTTTTTGTTTGTGTGTATGTTTTTGGCTCCTGTTCCTCTCTCCTCTCTCTCATCTTTCCCATACCCATCTTAGCTCCATACATCACAATCTACCCTCTCCTTCCTGCCTACTTGCACTGTGCAATGAACATCACACTCCCAAGCAGCACATTCACAACCTACTTGGACAGTATCATAGAAGGGCGGAGGAGCAGGTCTGAAATGATGGAAGAGAGGATCAGCGAAATTGAAGGCAAACACTTGGATACAACTCTGAGGAAAACTCAGAAAAAAAGAACAAAGAAAAATGAAGAAACCCTGAGAATTATGTGGGATACAATCAAAAGCAAAAATCTGCAAGTGATCGGAGTTCCAGAACAGGGGGAGAAAACAGAAAACACAGAGAGGATTATTGAAGAATTGTTGACAGAAAACTTCCCCAATATCATGAAAGATGAAAAGCTGACCATCCAAGAGGCTCAAAGAACCCTTTGTAGGATAGACAGCAAAAGAAAATCACCAAGGCATATCATAATCACACTCGCTAAAACCAAAGACAAACAAAGAATCCTGAGGGCAGCTTGAGAAAAACAAAAAGTAACATACAGAGGAGAAACAGTAAGACTAAGCTCAGATTATTTGACAGAAACCATGCACGCAAGAAGGCAATGAGATGACTTATATAAAACCTTGAAAGAAAAAAATTGCCAGCCAAGAATAATATATCCTGCAAAAGTCTCATTCAAATATGATGGTGATATTAGGTCATTTCCAGATAAACAGAAATTAAGGGACTATGTAAAAACCAAACCAAACTTACAAGACTTATTAAAGGGAGTCCTTCAATCTGAGAACAAACAACAGCAGACCACAGGCAGAATATAGGACACAGGATTGTACTAGCCAGATACCAACCTAGGAAATGAACTCTTAAGGGCTATGCAAAGCCAAAAGAATTAAAACAGGGAACCAGAGAGGTTAATCTGTAAATGACAACAGCATCAGAACCATAAAAGGGAGAATAAATGGTGTAGGGATAAAACCTTCTAATGGAGAGGAAAGCAAGGCAATACCAAGTAATAATAGACTGGTTCAAATCTAGGAAGATAAGGGTAAATTTCAAGGTAACCACAAAGAAAGTTAACA
>NW_004443968.1:19218420-19265405 GCF_000243295.1 Trichechus manatus latirostris
ACAATAGATAAGTGGTAACTTTGGTGAAGGGTAAGACAGTACACAATACTGGGGAAGCCAGCACAACTTGTACAAGGAAAGGTCATGGGAGCTCCCTAGACATATCCAAACTCCCTGAGGGACTGAATTGCTTGGTGGAGGGCTGTGGGGACCATGGTCTCAGGGAACATCTAGCTCAATTGGCATAACACAGTTTAGAAAGGCAATGTTCTACATTCTACCTTGGTGAGTAGCATCTGGGGTCTTAAAAGCCTATGAGCAGCCATCTAAGATACTCCACTGGTCTCATCCCTTCAGGAGCAAGGGAGAATGAAGGGAACAAGACACAAGGAAAAGATTAGTCCAAGGGACTAATGGACCAGAGCTACCAAGGCCTCCACCAGACTGAGTCCAGTACAGCTAGATGGTGCCCGGCTACCACCACTGACTGCTCTGACCAGGATCACAATAGAGGATCCTGGACAGAGCTTGAAAAGGATGTAGAACAAAATTCTAACTCACAAAGAAAATACCAGATTTACTGGCCTGACAGACTGGAGAAACCCCGAGAGTATGGCCCCTGGACACCCTTTTAGCTCAGTGGTGAAGTCATGCCCGAAGTTCACCATTCAGCCAGGGATTGGACAGCCCCATAAAAAAGAACAGGACTAATGATAGGGAACCCAAAGTTGAGAAGGGACAGTGTTGACATGTCATGGGGTTGTTAAAAATTGTCATAGGACAATATGTGTATTAACCGTTTAATGAGAAACTATTTGTTCTGCAAACCTTCATCTAAGGTACAAAAAAAAGAAAAGAATTATCTATGTGAGATCAAATTGACAATAGAAACTCAAAAGGTTTGATGGGAAGCCTAAGGGGAAGTGAGTTGAATACAATAGTGATGGAATAATTTGGAAAATGATAGTGAAAATAGCAGCACAACTAGTAAAATGTGATCGATGTCAGTGAATTGTACATGTAGAAACTTTTGAAATGGTATAACTTTAGCTATGTATTTTTTCACCAAAAAAAGAGTCCTCCAAGTTTGAGAAGGGAGAGGGTTGACATGTCATGGACTTGTTAACCAATGTCATAAAACAACATGTGTACTCACTGTTTAATGAGAAACTATTTGTTTTGTAAACCTTCATCTAGAGTACAAAAAAAAAAATTTTTTTTTTAAAAAAAAGAACTAGTGCCCAAATAACTTTGAGCATGGTTTCTTCATCTGTAAAAAGGGGGCATGTTGGATTAGTTTTTAACAGTGCTTTTAGATCTAAAAATCATGATTCTGCAATATCATGAAACTAAACCACAGTTTCCTATTCCTTAGTCTGCACATAATTCCTTACAGGTAGTTCCTGCTTTAGCTACATCTCAACCATTATTTGATTAATGTCTCTTCTGTGACTGGAACTTATTAGAAAAAGGCCCTCAATAAATGCAAGATTTTTTTTTCTAATTTTTTTTCAACTTTTTTTTTTTATTGTGCGTCGGGTAAAGGCTTACAGAACAAATAGTTTCTCGTGAAACAGTAGTACACGTATTGTTTTATGACGTTGGTTAACAACCCCACAACATGTCAACCTTCTCCCTTTTAATGCAAGGTATTTTAATCATGATATATTTTCAGTTTCCAATGACTACTTGGGCCACTATTTTACAATTTAAAGCATGGTAAATAAATCAACCAGTTATTGTCTAGTTGATTCTGACTCATGGTGACCCCATGTGAGTAAGAGTAGAACTGCTCCATAGGGTTTTCAATGGCTGATTTTTCAGGAGTAGATAGCAGGCCTAATTCTTTCAAGCATTCTGAGTGGACTCCGACTTCCAACCTTTCAATTAGCAGCTGAGCGTGTTAACCATTTGCCACACCAAGGGACATAGATAACAAGGTCTAAAAAGAAAGACATAACCTCTCCTATTACCTTCCTGATCTCTGAACAGCTATTAAATATGGAACTTCTTTCTAAATCCACATGCATGCTCCGTGCTCCTACTATAGAGATAGCTCTTTAGGCAGCAGAAAGAATAAGAAATTTTAAAAGAATTGTTTCACCGCTGCTCTTAAGAAGGCTTTTCGAAAGAATCAGGAGGAAAAAAAACCTTGACGTTATTCCCCTGCATCATAGGTTTGTTTCTACAAGGCTTTTTATGCTATAAAGTATGTGATATGTGGATGGGACAAAGATGGTAGGGCAAGCAGTAGCTATGTATGTAGCCCCCCTCTTCGGAGGCAGTAGCTGTCAGAGGAACACTATAATCAATGGGTAAAGTTACACATTAACTGTGTGAAACTCCCGAAGCATGAGTTTGAGACGAAACTGTCAAATATTGCCAACTGTTAACACCAAACTCTCTGCAGATTCTAGTGACATGCTTGCACCTCTATAAACTAGTAATCTCAATGTGATACCATCCTGTTATATATATGGACATGCATAGATGGATAGATATAAAACCTGTTTAAAATTACACCCCCACATAGAATGTGCTCTATGTAAATAAAATAAAATTGAGAAAATTTTCTGTTTTGTAGATATTTTTGTCATATCTAGGAGTGATTACAGGAGAGAGGGTGTATGTGTATATATGTATGTGTGTGTGTGTGTGTGTGTGTGTGTGTATTGGAGTCCTGGTGGCACAGTGGTTAAGAGCTCAGCTGCTAACCGAAAGGTCGGCAGTTCAAATCCACCAGCCACTCCGTGGAAACCCTATGAGGCAGTTCTACTCTGTTCTATAGGGTCACTATGAGTCGGAATCAACTTGATGGCAACAGTTTTATATATATATATATACACACACACACATATATGTATATGTATGTATGTATATAGGCTCTGCTTTTATCTCATTTGTAAAATGTGAACAGTTTGGTCAGGTTTGTTTGTGTTTTCAGTCACTTGCTCCTTCCTTCCATTTTCGCTAAAATGTAATGTCTGACTGGGGAACTAAAGGCCTTGGAAGTAGTGCTTTTCCACACATAATGGCTAAGTGATGTGATTCAAACATGATCAGAGGGGAAAAATCATTCAAATCTTGTCCACAGTAGCAACATAATCTCACATCAAAACACTCATTCTATCACCAGTGATAGCCTCTGAAAAGACATGGGCTCTAAAAGTTGTGTAAAATTTGGTGATAAATATTATTATTAAGCATAACACAAACTTTTATAATTATGAACCATAGTCATGCTTTCATTAGAAGAGTAGCCTTTACGAAAAGTTGAGAAATTCAATCATAGCATTGACTAGCAAAAGGAATGATGTGGCTACGTGAACAGCCATTTGTCCTGAACTCTTTCCTTCCGTTTATAGTTAATTAATGTTTATTGCAAATAACATATTGCATTGACTTCTTTAAAAGGTTAAAAAGCAAAGACGTCACTTTGCGGACTAACGTGTGCCTGACCCAAGCCACAGTATTTTCAATCGCCTCATATGCATGCGAAAGCTGGGCAATGAATAAGGAAGACTGAAGAAGAACTGATGCCTTTGAATTATGGTGTTGGCGAAGAATATTGAATGTACTATGGACTGCCAGAAGAACGAACAATTCTGTCTTGGAAGAAATATAGCCAGAGTGCTCCTTGGAAGCAAGATTGGCAGGACTTTGTCTCACATACTTTGGACATGTTATTAGGAGGGACAAGTCCCTGGAGAAAGACATCATGCTTGGTAAAGTAGAAGGTCAGTGAAAAAAAGGAAGACTCTCAATGAGATGGATTAACATAGTGGCTGCAACAATGGGCTCAAACATAACAAAGATTGTAAGGATGGCGCAGGTTTCATTCTGTTGTACACAGAGTCACTATGAGTCGGAACTGACTGGAAGGCACCTAACAACAACGTTTATTGGACACCTAACATGTGCCAGTGACTATGCTAAACACTAAACATGCAATATTCTTTTCTAATACTTACAGCAACTCTGTCAGTAGTGTTATAATCTTATTTTACAGATGAGGAAACTGAGGTCCAAGGTTATGCAACAAAGCAGGATTCTGCCTGCAACACCCATTCTTGTAATGTTATAATATGATTCCCATTTTCCTATGTTTTTTCCCGAGGAGATCTTTGGTCATAGTATGGCACTGAGCTTTGGATAGGTCCATTTAGCCCATTTCAGTTGTGAATAGCTATAAAGGGATTTGTTCAATCCCAATTGTTCACATTTTTTATGACTTGAGATAACTGGGAAGTTCCAGATACAAACTAAAGACTTGGGATACTCCAGCGCAGTCCTAGCAATCTAAATTATTCCTTCAATGGAAAGACAGGAAGATTTGTGTGACACTAATGAAGCTTAATCTTAAATCAAAACAAAATTTGACTTCATGCTACATTAAAAGCCTTAAAAACATTATGCTGAGTGAAGTAAGTCAATTACAAAAGGACAAATGTTGTATGACCTCATTCATATGAAATATCTAGAATAGGCAAATGTATAGAGATAAAAATTTATAGTGAGGGGAAGGGGGAAAGGAGGAGTCATTGTTTAGGAAGCATTGAGTTTCTATTTATGGTACTGGAAAGTTTGGCAATGGATACTGGTGAAGGGTGCACAACATGATTAATATAATTGATGTCACTAATTATATGTATGAAAAACTAATTGGCACATGTGGTGTTACCTATATTTTTTAAATAAGGAAAAAAAATTGGGAGTAAATTTTCTCCTTTTGCTTTTGCCTTCTATAAACGGTGTATCAAAATTGTGATTTCTGTTTTTATTGACAACCCTCAGTCTTTATCCCAAAACTCCTCACCTTGTACTCAGACACACATAATCAACTGCCATACTATACTCAAAACTCCTCCTCCTTTTGGGCCACCAAATGGTTGTTCTTGTGAGTCTGATTCTCTTACCTTAGAATGAGATAGGGCTGATATTCAGATAATACACACTAGTATGGTCATGCAGTTAATTAAATAATGAAACTGTCTTCATTGGTTGCAAGTAGCTGCTGTCCTGAGACCCTGAGTGCCTTTACCCATCTCCCAGTCACCCATCCCCTCCTCCAAGACTCCTCAAACCTGGCCATAATCCAACAACTAGGAGTTAATGCATGGCACAGCCAGGCCTCCCAAGACCTTACTTCAACACTTCAAGCCAGTGATCATTCTGATTGGCCAATGTTTGTGCCTTATTGGTTGTTAAATGTTTTTAACTTACCCCTGGATGAGATAGTCTTCCCACTGGATCCTTGGTCTCTTATGCAGGCATTTGCCTTAAAAATTTGCCCCATTAATTTATCTAGCATGCTCTACTTCATCAGTCAACAAAGAAAGTGAATTAAAACTACAGTGATATACCACTCTACATCCACCAGAATGGCTAAAAGTTGGCAAGGATATAGAGCAACTGGAATTCTCATACACTGTTAATGGAAGTACAACTACTTTGGGAAACTGTTTGGCAGTATTTACTAAAGCCGAATATGTATGTATGTTCACAGCCCATGACCCAGCACTTCTACCATAGGCAATAAACCTACCTCTCTCCCCAGACTCTTTTGCCTCATCTTTGAACAAGGAGACATTTACCCAATTTAGTGTCTACCTACAACATGACCACAGATGCTAGTTACATTCCCTTCTCAAATCTACAGCTGAAGAGCACTTTAATGTGCACAATTCTAGCTCAATTCCAGTGACTCACAAGTACTGCTTAAATGCAGCTCTGTTGTACTACCTCCCCTTGCCTGGTTCTCTAATTTAATCAAGTTCATAAAACCAGCAGCATACAGCGTGCACTCATGCCAAAGCCTTTTCGTTCTCTATCCATTTTTTCTTTATCAACCAGGATCCAATGTACGCTTTCAGTTCTCTGCCCCTTTCTGGATGGAAGGATGAGGCAGGGATAGGCAGTCAAGCCACCTTAATAAGCAGAATCCACACGTTAGAGGGGTGCCTGAACAATTTTCTGGTAGTAGAGACCAGGAGAGGTGTACAACCTAGCTTTTTTTTTTTTTTCCTCAATACAGCTCTATCTTCCTCATATTTAGTAAAAAAATGTATCTTAGATTTTGACATTAGCTTTTCTGATAATCCAAGCTTCCGGTATTATATCTACTTTCTTCAAGGTCTCCAGTGACATTTACAGAAAGATGGGGAATCTGCATCAAGCACTCCAACCCACATACCATTTGAAACCAAATATCTTTCTCTTTTCAGACCATCCTGCAAGAGATCACACACTCTTACTTTGTGAATTTATACATTTCTCCAACCCCCTGACCCAAAACTTTCCTGGTTTGAATGTTTGACCCAGCTATTCAGCTTTTGCTTGAGGAAATGTTGCACTGGCACTGCTAAAAATTCTTATGGGATCCCTAGTCCCTTTTAGAATCTGACTCATTATAATTTTTTCTAGGATAAAACTTGAATTTACTCTATCTGCCTACATAAAACACTAGTATGTATTGTCCTTATCCTTGCTCTTCAGATATTTGTAATAAAACATTTTCCTATGTGAGACCCAATGAGTGTTTCCCCAAACTCTAGATTATATGGCCATAATCTAACATTGCAGTCATCTCCCTTACCTCTCCTGGAAAGACTATGGTTCTGATTTCTAGAATTAACTAATTTACTCAAGTCTCTTTTATTTCTTCCCTGTTCAACTATCCTGAAATACATTTGCCACCTGACTATCCACCACAACATGGCTTCCCTTTCCATTGCATTGGGTTATTGCTGGGCAACATTCCTCACCCTCTCTTCCATCTCAGTGAAGCTGTGCAACTAGTTCCTGTCAGTGAAATTTGAGCAGAAGTAGCAAGTATGGCTTCTGTGTCAAGAGGCATAAAAAGTAGGTGCACCTGTCCATGAACTTTTTTTTATCCCCTTTCACTAGCTGAATCATCACATAGAGGAAAGAATCTTGCCTGTCAAAAACACCAGCATTGGATCATTATGAGAAGGAAAATTACATTTCTATTGTGTGAATCACTGAAATATGGGGGCTTATTTGTTATAGTATTATTTTAATTTTGTTACCGAGGCTTGTTCTACTCTTCATCTTTTGTTATGGTCAATATCTGGGTGTGGTCTTATTGGGGGCCAGGTGTCACAGATGCTAGACATAATTACTGGGATCCAATGTACACTTTCAGTTCCTCCGCCCCTTTCTGGATGGAAGGATGAGGCAGGGATAAGCACTCAGGCCACCTTAATAGAAGGCTTCAGCCCTAGAAATTTTCTACCTCTTCTTCCTCTGAAGCCTGCACTCTATTTGAAGAATGTCAGAAGAAAGTGACATTCCCAAACCCAATGGCTGAACAGGTCCTTTCTGTTTTAGGTTTTCAGTTTCAGTCACCTGTCTCATTCATTTCACAAGAGGTGCCTCCCGTCAATTATCACACGCCAGGAGAATGATCTTTTGCAATCTTAAAACACCTTCAAACCACAGTGGCAGCAATAGACCCAATTTCCACTAAGAGCCAAAAAGAGAGACTCCTTTATTTTAGTATTTAGAGTACCTATCTGGTCGTAACCCAGATGTTTAGATATTCAAGGTCGACCTTTTGTCTTCTGATGGCTACAAGAAGCTGTAGTTAATGTCCCAAAGGTATTAAAACCATACTTGGCCCTTTCTACAAACCAACCAAATCCAGATATGTCGGACAGAAGAAGACTGCCTGGACATGTTAACTATCACAGAGACTATTTTCACATACATAACTTAGGAGAGAAGAGTATACCGTTAGTTTCAAATCTAAGGCATGGCCATATTCCAATACACTACTCTTAGAAATCTGGTCTCACTATTTGATATCAAAGTCGGTGTGCAAGTGGTGCTAATAGAATTTTCCCACCAGCCACCTGTGCCCATAAGAGAGATAAGATTCAAGTGAAATCGTCTGAGCTTTGATTATCATCCAGTACTTGGTGCCACAAAGCTGGCTTTCCCTATTTGTCAGCTCTCCAAGAGACACAATGGCTTCCATTAGGAAAAAATGACACCACAGCAGTTATTACAGGAAGGAAGAGATATTCATCCTGGGTTATTTTAGCAAATGAATCACAACAAACTGATGGCATAACTCACATTCTAAGGCCAAGAACAAGAATTACACGGTTTATTTTAAGACAGCAGAAGAGTGAAAAAACAGATTGAAGAGCATATGATAGCCCCTCTGGCTCAAAGCTCTACAAACATCAATGGCATCTGGAAAGTTCTGCATGTCTTCTCAAATGTGGTTTCAGTTCTAATGTGTTTTGACATCTTTCTCTGTGTGCAGAATTAACTGGAAGAACAACAGTTTGTGTGTTATTTTTTTTTCTTTCACTAGAGGGTAAGAAGAATAGGGAAAGAACCCGGCAATACGTATTTACATTGAGCACAAATACACTGTGAATGGACGCTAAGGTTTTTCTTCAGTGATTCCAGATTAGTTTAATGAAAATGTGTTCATCTCTTGAGCCATTAAATCAGTATAATACAAAAGGACACAGTAGCTTTGGAGTCTCCTTACATCCTCCTCTGGAGCTGAAGCAAATGAAACAAACAAATGAGATGACTGGAAGAGAATTTTTTTTTTTCCCAAAACAGAAATAAACAATAAAGGAACTGGTTGAATGCCGAACTTCACAGAATCATACAAAGAACTGGATTTTCAAATTGTAATTTTAAAAATAGTGGAGTGAAAAATTAAGGGGCTCTAACATGAAACAAATTTAAGAAGAAAAGAGAAAGAAAATGGGATGCCAAGAACTGTACTCATTAGGAAGTGGGCAATTTAATTTCTTCAGGAGAGTAAATCTCCAAGAGGAATTAATTTGCTTCACGCTGAGTCCTGCTGTCTTTTCTTCTTTCTTCAATCACTGTTTGTTGCACAAAATTAGCACTCACCTATCTTCTTTGATTATTTAATTTCAGGAGGATATTTCTTTCACAAAGCAGTTAGCACAGCTAAACCAGGCTCTGCATGTAATGTGTAAACACATTATAATGGCCTGCCTAAGTGTGGGGATTATTTATTTCATCTATGAGACAACATTGTTTAGATTCTCCACTTTCCCTCCAGTGAAGTCTCTGTGACATTCCTGAATCTACTCCCACAGTACACATCTTTCACTGACATTTACCAAATGCACAGGCTCTGATACAGGATCAGGAAAGCAGTATTCGAATCATGATGTATATTCTTATTTCTAAACGAGAGGTGGATTCATGGGATATAGCTGATGGAACTAGTAAATAATACACAAGATGGCATTTTAGAATGAAAATTGGTGTTTGTTTTTTCATTACTAACATCCCTGTGAATGTGCAAACTCTTCTGAGTTCTTTTTTGCACACAGGTCGGTATAATAGTGAGGCTTACTAGCTTTCGGGACTAGGGCATTTTTAAAAAAGAGGCTGGTATCTCAATGGATTTCTCTTGGTGGAATTTTTAAATAAAGATAATTTGAAACATGGTATAAACATTTAGAAATAAACAACTAAAGATCCTCTACAGAGTGTCACGTAGTTTGTTTTTCATTTTGCCTCAAGGACAAGCGTGACGCATGTAGCCTTTTCCTTTTATCTTTATTTCAGCTTCTTTACTGCTTCTGATTAGTGACCTCAGTTGAGACTCATTGCTCATCGCAGAGGCTGGTAATGGATTGTTTGGAGCCTGAATGTGTTAGGATGGAATATTTCCTCCAGACTCAAGACCAGGTTTTTTCCATCCCATGTTTACTCTACCCAGAGTATTATTAGATAATGATGGTCAAGTTATTCAAAATGATAATTGTTTTTCCACATGTTTTAAACTAAAGTTCTCTCTTATCACGTTCCATGTACTGATAAGTGTAGTCTTTGTATTCAATAACAGGCTATCAGACTGCCTCAGTCTGAGCAAAGGCAATTTCTTATCAAAACCCATCACAGGCAAGATGTGATCATAAAACGAAAGACTCATTCAGATATTCACAGTGAGCTTTAACCATGAGATAACCTCTCAGATTATTAGCCTATTGCGATTACATTTTTATTACTCCCTCACAGGCTTTGTCACTTTAGAGACGGGAAAATGCCGTTCATTGTTGCTAGGAGATGGGTGGCTATGGCAACAGTATGGGACAGAGCCAGATGGAGTCCCTAAAGCATATTCCGGTTTAGGCTCTTTTTTGATCTCCAAATGACTCCATGGCAGTCCTGAGCAAGGAAGCCCCAAATTACTGCCTCTTCAGCTTGTCTTCAAAAGATATGCCACATGGTTTCTCCTCACACGTCAGCTCTCCCCATTAGCAAGTGTCTTTTTGGTGTTTAATTATACACCACAAGGTTGTCCAAAAAAATTTAAAAGCTAGATAACAAGAGGAATTACCACTATCTAACTGTTTTCATACTGTTATTAATTTAGTTCAGATCTAGTGCCATATGCTTCCCTTCATCATTTCACTGAACTCGTAGTGATTTTTGTGGAAGTTCCATGCAAAGAATAAGGGCAGCATATGGTTCTAATAGTGATTTGCTCATTCTTCAAAGATTTGTGAGTGTTTTAAAGTCATTAATCATTATCTGCAAGACACCCTTCAATTTCTTCAGAAGGGAGTACTTCCACTGATTTAAAGGAGTCCTCACCACACGGCTGTACCTAATGTGACAAATAATGTTTCATTTCCTTTAAAAACTTAGAATGGAGAGAAAAATATTGGCTTGTTCCTCTTATAATCAAGTAATAACAAAACAAATTATAGTCATAGATGGTCATAGGGATATATCTATTATTCTAAAAAATAATTTGCTTGTTGGACCATGAAAGTTTTAATTAGTTTACTTATCATTTTTGTCATCCTTAAACACCTATAGACTCCCTGTTACCCACCACATCAAATCCAAACTCCTCTGCCTGCTGCTCTTCTGCCTGTGCTCCACCAATCCAGCCAACATACTTTATTCCCCTCTACAAATCTTTCCTCTAGTCAGAGCAGAAAAATTATCTCATATGTTTTCTTTCCCACGCCCACCACTATACCCTCACCCAGGCTATTTCTATTTCTGTATCTTTGCTGCTGCCAATTCCTAAAATATTTTCTCCATCTTAATGCTCATTTTAGTTCAACTATTTCATCAGGCACCTACTATGGTCCTGGCCCCATGTTACATGCTAGTATTTTAAAAGGAGCATAATGAGCGCTCCACACTACTTAATGAGGGTAACAGACTTATAAAAAATAACAATAGATGTCATTTTTTAAGTGTTCAAGACTCATTTAGACACTATTCCTTATTGAATTCATCATAATAACTCTATGTTGTTGTTGTCTTTATTTCCAACTTACAGTTGAGGGACCTGAGGTCCAGAGAATGTAAGTGACTTGCCCAAAGCCAGAGAACTAGTTAGCCGCAAAACTGAGACTAAAACCTGAATCTGTCTCACTTCAGAAACTATACTTAATCATTCTATTATTTTGACTTAATGAGATACTTTCAATAATATTAAAAAAAAAAAAAAACCCTGCTGTCGAGTCGATTCAAACTCTTAGCGACGCTATAGGACAGAGTAGAACTACTCCTATGAGGTTTCCACAGCTGTACACCTTTACAGAAGCAGACTGCTTCACCTTCGGAGTGGCTGGTGGGTTCGAACCACCAACCCGTCAGTCAGCAGCTGAGCCCTTAACCACTGCACGACCAGAGCTCCTTCAATGATATAAATGCATATTATTCAAGGATAGGACCTATTAGAGGAGGCAATGATCAGCTTCATTAGGGAGTGTCAGAGAAGAGTTCCCAGAGATTAGAAAAGGGTTAACCTGTGAATAAGTAGTTTGACAGCAAACACAATGGGTGGAAGGATATTTTAGGAAAAAAAGATGAACTTAGAACTTAATATCCTTTTTAGCTTTCTTTAATATTAGTCCTCACAACCCCCCAACTTCCCTTTTTCAACTTGCAACTCAATGTCTACCTCTTCCGTAATGTTATTAATCTATGTACTAACCTTTGCTTACTTCATTCTCCTCTGAACTTTGATGGCACTTCTTTTGGACCAGCCCACTTAGGTCTTGATTAGATATCCTCTTGTGTTGCTCTCAGTTTTCTGGACCATACAAATGTTGGGGTCAGGGGCCACCTCCAAAGCACCTAGAGCTATTTCAAGAACACAATAGGCAGTTTGTACATATTAGCTATTGGCAATAAAAACTCTTCACTTCTGTATCATGCTTTATAGTATAAATTCTTGCATATACCCACTCTCCTTAGCTCCTTCAACAACCCATTGAAATACTCTGACTTGATGTTTTTAATTCCCATTTTACAGCTTAAAGAACACTATAATTCATAGTAGTTAATTGGAAAACCCAGGGTCATCCAAGTGATAAATCAATAATACATCTAGGCAAAGAATCTAAGTGCTATTTCCACTGTTCAGTTCTTAATTCAGAGAATGAGTGAGAGATGAATTGACTTCCACGCTTTAGCAAATGTAATGTCTCATGTCCACATTCTCACTGGTATGCTGGTAATGTAATTCTTGTTGTCTTTATGTGAATGTCCATCCAGCTTTATTTCAGAAAGGAAATGCAAAATATTTCACTTAGGCTAGTCAACCATTTGATAGTTGAACCAAGAATAAAAAAGGAATTTTGAAAATGTGCATAAAGTAGTATGGTGGCTACTCTTGTCCACATGAGATTCCTGGAAGAACCAACTTTAACAAGCCTCTTGCTGACAGTAAACAGCAGGTGGGCACTTCCCAGTTATCTGCTGACTTCTCCAGTTGAGAGCCCTTGAGAAATTGAGCAACATGCTCATAAATGGGATGAATGATCCTGTGCATTAAACAAAGATTGTGGAGAAACAACCAAACTTGACTCTGTGTCAAAACTTTGTGTCAAAACCCAGAGGGAGGGTACATTATAGGATAAATGTGTACTCCGCATAAAGCTTGCTTTCTCTAGAATGGAAATGACCCTCAGCCAGTGGCTCTAGGATTGCTTCTGTGAACACACATCCTAAGTGAAGGCAGGAGCCCTGGGTGAGGTTGGTAGAACAATCCTGGTTGATAGAACACTGTTTGATATCATCAAAAGTCAAACATGAAATTTTCTGCCATTTTTAACTTATGAGCCAGAAGGTAAATGTGTTAAAAAGCATCCACCAGGTGTCAGAGAGTTTCTTGGACTTTACATCTGGCCTGCTCTACTGCCCCTGAAACCAATTTTCAAATATTGACCACCGGGATGGAATTCAAAAGTGGTGTTCCACTCACTGGTGATTCTATTTAGAAGTGAGATTATGAGACAAGGATTAACACTCCCTCCTCCCCTATTTCCTTGCTTCCCTCAGTCACATTTTTCTGCATATGCAGTTCTCCCCCAAATGATTATATCACTTTGAGAGAAGAAATTTGTCATTTTTTTTTTCTTTCTATTGCCTCCTCTGCAGAAACTTGGCACACTACTTTACAAGTAATATATGTTCTATTAAGATGAAGTATGTAACATTTATTATTTAATATTTATTAAGTATATAATTATCAGCAATGGACTCAAACATATCAAAGATCACGGAGACGGCGCAGGGCAACATTTCATTGATATAGAAGATTGCCTTGAGTCATAGCCCACTCAACAGCAACTAAAACAAGAACAACATAGAATATTTACTAAAGGTAAGGCACTATCCAGTATTCAACTGAGGTGGAGAAAATAACATCAGTTTTAAAAACTATGAAAAATGTTCAACCTCCCAGTAAATAAACAAAAAATTCATATACCACTTTTTCCCTTTACACATGCTAAAAATGTTAGAATTTCTTTTATCTTCTTTTTAATTTCTTTTTCTAATGAGAATACTGAGTAGTTGGTATAAGAATACAGTGACCCAGGGCTGCAAGATTGACTTCTTATGTAAATTGCCAGAAGTTACTCAATCCTAATCAAATTTTTAATGACTTACTGTTCTCTGCTTCATGATCTGTCATGGTGATCCAGATTCTTACCTTTGACTTTGTCACAACAGCTTTCCAAGTTTCCTGTTGTTCTGATCTCTTTTGATCCTGGTGATTACGTCTTACTCTCTACTGGATCTCTCAGTATCCCTGGAGGCACAATGGTTAACCGCTCAGCTGCTAACTGAAAGGTTAGTGGTTCAAACCTACCAGCTGCTCCTCAGGAGAAAGATGTGGTAGTCTGCTCTGTAAAGATCACAGCCTTGGAAACCTTATGAGGAATGTCTACTCTGAAAAGTTGGAGGTTCAAGTCACCTGGGAAGAAAGGTCTGGTGATCTACTACTGAAAAATCAGCCACTGAAAACCCTTCAGAGCACGGTTCTACTCTGACACACAGGGGATCTCCATGAGCTCGAGTCAACTTGGCAACTGGTTTTTATTGACTCTCTCAGCCATCCAGTTCATACAAACTGCTTCACAGCAGAAGAGATTTTAGAGCCAGTCTTTATAACCACCTGGTCCCATCCCATTTCAGTTCACTACCCTCTACTGGCCATGCTATTATCCTCTTCTCATACAGCTTTAATGTGACCAAGCACGGCTTCATTAATCTAGTTTTTCCTCTATAGTGGCTAAGTAAAAACAACTCACATATAATATTCTTAATGTTTAAGAAGTTTCAAAACAATCCTTATGTTTTCAAGCAATGTATCCCGTCATTCCTGTATCTGCACAGAATTAATTGATAGAAAGGCATTAGCTTGTCTTACGAGCACTTCAATTAGTTCTCAAAGCACGTCTTTCTTACATAGCCTTTTATGCATTTTTTCCACAAAGAGTACATTATTTTCTTCCTTGGAAGGCATAGCAGTAGGAAATGAGGTAAAGGAAGCACACACAGTATGCATCCATGTTATGCTGGAAATTATTGAATGTGCCACTCTCCGAGTTCCCTTTCTTTTGAGTTTCAAGATGTTATAAACGTTACTTTACATGGACCAGTAAATATTCTCTTTAAAATGACCTGATCACTTCTGAATCAGTCTATATCTATTTTTAAAAGATGGTAAAATATTTTTTCATAGCATTTTAAAATACATTTTAATGGAACTAACTTTAATAGTGGTGCAGAACAGTTTTATAAATTGCATTCTCAGAACCTTGATTTTATTTATGCAAAATTGAGAATATAAATAGTATATATAAACGAACCCTTAGAAAACCCAAGTACCACATTATGTACCTGTTTTAATTCGTTCCCCCACCACAATCATATTCAAGGACAAATTAAGCTTTGAGTAAATTTCTGTTCTTTCCTTTTCCTACCTAATGCCTGGTTATGATCATTATAAACAAAGGAGGTCACTTTTAACCAACTAACCAGAGGAAAAGTAGGCAAAGCAAAGAGCCTGTATAATCTTAATATTAGAATGAATAATTAAGAGTTAACAATGTATTTTTTATTGCTCTCTCAGAGTAATACTTCCATCTGATGAAAAAGTTAACCAATAATGCACTCTAAGGTATACGCCTAAAACAAATTTATTTAAATTATCAAGCTTTATTGTTATTATTCACATCAATTTGATGTAATTTCTTAAAGAGATTGGGGAAAACCGTCACATTCTTTTGAAAGATTATATACAAAAAAAGAGATTCCTAGCACAAAAAATGGGGTTTCAAACAAGTCTTGACTCATATAGATAGCTTTGATTTCAAAAACAAGCAGGTGTTATTTATTGACATCAACAAAATTTGCTTTTAATTCCTTTCACTATAGTGTTTAGGCATTTTAACTGTTGAGAATTCCAAGACAGTGTATGTTTCCTAACAAAATGAGCTTGACAAAGAAGTCACGAAGTCAGTTTGTACTCTGTCAAATTGATAGAATAACAACAGTTTCTGTGTATATGCCACCTAATTTTCTCTATATTTCTCAACCAAATTTTATGTGGACAGATTCAATAAAACATACTCCCAAGTGAGCCTACAGGAATATCTAATCTAGAGGAAATACAAAATTAGCCTCTTTAATCCTTAATATGCTAACCAGATATTTTTGATTTAATGGAACAGCATTAATTTCAAGAGGTTGGTCCATTGATGTGTCCCAATTTTTGGTTCAAGATTTATGATTGTTGTTGTTAGGAGCCATCGAGTCTATTTTCAACTCATAGTGACCTCATGTGAACAGTAGAACTGACTACTCCACCTGATTTACCATATGATTGTATGGATTGACTTTGGCTGGCCTTACTTTCAATTAGCACAGAATATTCATATTCAGAGGTTACTTGTAGCGAACTCCTGAGTCACTAAGGTATGAGGCAGTTTTGGGATAATCTTGTAACTTTCTGTAGTATAACCTCACCATCCTATTATATTTACAGTTCCAGATCACAGAAATGAATTTACATTTTTTCTTCTGAAGGCAATTCATTTTCATTCTGCATAATAAAAAGCAGCAAAGTGATTTGGTCCAAAGTTACATGCCACCCTGTGATTAAAGGAGTTTCATTTAAAATGTTCAAAGCAAATTTTTAATGGCGCAAATGAACTCATACGTTCAAATGTCACGGATTGCAACAACTTCTGTCTCCACTGCACCAGGATAATGGACTTTGAAGCCAGAGAGTCCTGGTTCCATCATTTGCTAGCTGCAGGTTATTTGCAAAACTTACTTAACCTCCAGGACTTCCAGTTTCCTCAGTGGTAAAACAGGGTGAAGAGTTTACAGAATTGCAGGCAGCTGTAAATGAGCTAAAGAAACGCGAGGATGCCTGGCACATGGCCTGGTGTATAAAAGACACCCAACAACTGTTAGTTCATTTTCCCATTTCCAAAATACTTTAGTAATACTTGCTTGATTGTAATTGGGACTTTTATTTTGCATAAACCCCTAAGTTTGAGATACCTTTACAGTTTGGATACTAATCTCCTCAAAAAAGTTGACTGCTAGGTCTTCCTTGTGATTTCAACAGCAACAGAAAGCTCTCTTGACTTCAAAAATACTTGTAATTGCTGTACCCATGCCTAGAGTTCCCTTTATAGGAGACAAAGGCATTTATTCTAGAACTGTAGATAAATCCAAAAATATAAATCCCCTATAGAGAGACAACAGCATGACTTAAATTCATAGCAGGTTATACACAACTGATGATAGATACTCTTCTTTGATTAATGGAGAAGAGCAGGGGTGAGAGCAGAGCGTGCAGGGAATGCAGCAACCTGGGCTGGGAAGGATGCCCACGGAGGGATGAAATGAGCTTGAAATAAGAGACAAGTCAACTGCACAGTTTTTCCTTCAGACCAAACCCTGCAAAAGGGATACAATTTACATCACAACGGCTTTTGCCTGACAGTAGTAGATAATCCAGTTCAAATTACAGATTTATTTTATAGTGATAATACTTTTTGGTTATTACTGATGAGCCCGGGCCATTTATATAATCAGAGACCATATAATTGTAAATATATCAGAGTCTACGTTATGATAGATTCTGCCCATAGATTTTGCTGGTAGAGCTGTGTGTGCCTTAACAAGCACATCAGCGGAGGTCAATGTTTACAGGCCTGTTTCCACCATAGATTGTGAAATGAACAAATGAAAAACTATTAGGTGGAATTTATAGGGAAGCCACAGAAAGTATTAGGTGTCAAGGCTTTTGAACCAATGAGTGTTTCCAACCCCTTGCCCTCTAGAATGGCTAGGGGCTCCACTGGAAATTGTTCTGGACCCACCAGGCAGTCAACCAAATAAGGAAACAAAGGAAAGAAGAGGTGTTTGTTTTGTTTTGTTTTGTTTCTTTTTTTCAGCTTAACATCAGTGACTCTTTGTGGCATGCTCCAGCCCAAGACACATAACCTACTGCTTTAGTCAGAAGCAGTGGCCTGGTGGGAAAATATCAGGTGATTTAAGTAAATTCTGAAAATACCAAGATGTAAGACTTGAGTATTTATGGTCTTTGATTGCAAATTTCCAAAGAACAAAAACCATATCACTTGCTTATTCTAAACCAGCATTCTATGGCTACTCAGGGAATATTAAACAATAACGTTTTATTTGTAGAAAGCCATTAATTGTCCTCTTTGACAGTCAGGGCAGGGTTCTTAAACTGTAATACATATTTTGTATTCATTCTTAAGTCAGTGCATTCCTGATCGTAAATATTCTTCCTCTTCTTCCCTCTCCTGAAGTTACAAAGCCCTGATCAACCTTTGGTGTCCCAGAGTAGCACAAACGATTACAGTGCTCGGCTGCTAATCGAAAGGTTGATGGTTCAAGTCCACCCAGATGCACATCGGAAGAAAAGTCTAGGGATCTACTTCCAAAAACTTATCCATTTAAAACCTTACGGAGCACAGCGCTATTTTGACACATATGAGGTCACTATGAGTCAAGATCGACTCAGTGGCAAGCGGTTTGGTTTGGGTTTTGTCTTGTTTGTTTAATCATCCTTCAATAAGAAGCTAAATACAATTTCTTCCTAGAAGCTGTCTCTGGTTATTCCATTCCACATTTAGAACTTCTTTTGTAATTACAGGCGGCATAACAGTTTAGTACTTTGCACTTGTATTTCTTCATTTTATTTTTGATTTTAGATTCATTTTCTCATCTGTTATCAGTTCACCATGGTGAGAACCATGCCTTATAATATATATAACTTGAATATTTATAACTTAAAATAACTTTATAAGAACTTACATAAGAAATAGCCCTCAAATGTTGGCATTAATAAACAAAAAATTTAAGCGTGCCTTGGAGGCACAAGCCCAACAGTCTTTGGTCACCAGTAGGGGGCAGTAGGGCACACCAGAGCCCTTAGTGTCTGAAACTTTCGCGAGGCTCGTCAGGTTAGCTAGGAGTCAAGGGAGCAACGTAAGCTTCAGATATGCAGAAAAAAGAAATTCATAAGTAAGGACCAGGCACTAGCAGAAGCAGATAGTAAGACTGTACAGGTCAAAATTTCATGCATGCTGATGGACCACTTGGGGTGGAACTGAGAATGTTTATGCTTCTAGAAATCAGTATGTGTCAGTGATTCTTTATTCTATAGAATTCACTAAGATAGCTCAGAATCTTTGAAATTCTGCTGGTTTCTCACAGTTAAATCTGAGCATTTTTTCTTTCTCTTCTGCTTAATGCCTTATGCCTACATGGAACATAACTCCACAACATTTGACATAGCTTGGTGGTCCATGAAAAAGGATAGGCTGACTGACTACCCCAGGAGAAGAGAGGAGGAGCTTTCAGTATTGTATAACTATAGAAACAAAAAAAATAGTATGGCCCAAAATCAGACTCTCTTTTGTTTATTGGATTATGCCTAGAGAGCTATTTCCTAAAAGAAATTAAACTAGATCTAAAAGATATTAGGTGGTGAGAAAATTTAGAAGTATTTACTCCCTTAGTAGTTCCACTATATTCATATAGCACCCCTTCAGAGTTTCTACAGTATTTGATAAGTGTAGGGAAAGTCAATAAATATTTTGCTGGTTAGCCAGGAAGTTGGCGATTTTCTCACTTCAGCCACAAAATTAGTGAAAGTTTACAGATTTCCCATTTTATTGAATTAACTTTATAATGTTTCTCTGCAGAATGTTTCAGTGCTGAAAAGATTATAAGGAGGCAGAAGAAAAAAGAGCTCAGAGCTTATTTTCAACTAACCAAGTATGGAATAGAATATTCCTTGCTGTTTCTTCACTGAAAAGTTCCTATACTGATTATGATAAAGAGATCGACTTCCGCTAGGGACAATAATACCAGAAAAAAGAAGAAGAAGAAGCAAGCAAACAGACAAAATAGTGGCATATATTGCCGCATCTAACAGCACCAGGATTGATGCTAACTGTTCAGAAGTGAAAACTTATACATACTCTATCTTTTCTGGTCTTTGACCATCTCTGTCTTGGAAATACATGAGCAAACTCTTCTGTTGGGATTAAGGCATTTTTCCTTCAAGACTTGATTTCAGCCTGCAGTGAATTTTTATGACCAAGTTATTAACCCCTGAAAAATGAGATTTATAATGGAAATGCTGATAGATTCTTAATGGTAGCTGTGCTGGCAGGCACTTATATATTAGCCTTAAGGGTGTCATATTATGAAACTAAAGAAATTGAAAACCTACTAACTTACACTTAAGGAATCCTTGCTTCAGTTGTTTTTGAGGTCTCCCTCATTTGAATGATTTTTCAGACTATTCTAAAGACTGGTGTCCTATATTTGTGGGAACGAGAATTACAATACTACAGGGTTTTGTGAACATCATAAACTTAGAACGGCATATTTATTTCTGAATGGCTCAAGACTCTGTGGTCCTTTTCTATTTAGGAAATTTAACTGCATAAAAATCTTGAGTTCTCCAGCCGTAAATTCTGCAGCCTGAGGCCCTTCTCCTTCTCCCATTTTAATGCATTGTATTCTTCTTTCTAATGGCTCATTGAACAGCTGAAGGGAATAACAATATAATTTCATGAACAGTCACCAAAAAGAAAAAAAAATCCTTGACTTGGGTGGATAAGCAAACTCTCCACACTGTTAGTAGAATTACAGCTGGATGCCAGACTTCCATTGGCTTGATCTCATTACATAATCTATTCCTTGCAACTGTCTTCTGTTATGGCCTGTTTTATGTGACCTGACAGCCCGTATACAAATGTAGCAGTAAATACACGCTGCCAATGCTTAAACAAAAATTTTCCCTATCATCATGTTTATTAGGATAAATGTGTTGCCAGATACATTCTTCTTCCTCAGTTGATATTAGCAGAGTACGGCAAATGTCATCTTTCCTTCCTCAAGGGGCTCTTCTGAAGCTCTCACTTGGTATTTAAAAACACTGAACATGGTTGAATGGATCCAGATGCATTCTCTAACAGAAGTTATAGAAACATGGAAAATGGCTTCATCCTACCAACTGTCATGTTATTTCAGGAGCATTCTGACATGTAGCAGGAAATTCAAAGTACTTATCTCCTTGGACCAGTTGTAACATAGCGCACAAGAGGGAAAGGCAAATCAGTCAGAGAAAATTTTGAAATCCCATCCTAAAAAGCTTTTGGAATGTGGGAAGCCATTTCTCGTGGATTGTTGTGTTTTCCAATAGCAATTAGAGCAAAATCATGTAAACATCATAGACTGAGAAATATAATGCTGGTTCTGATTTCAGATGCATGTGTTTAAAACTCAAACATAGCAGCAGAAAATAACAATAGTACCAAGATGCAAGAAGTAAATTTATGCAGCTTCATTACAAATGTGATCCTAACCAGAATTTGCATGGATGGAGCTTTCCCTTACCCTTTATAAGCCACTAGAAACAATGAGAGGATTTCAAGTAACGACCCAGCTTTCCATTTTCCATCACTGAAAGGTTTACCCTTTACATGCACACCTCTAGCTGTGGCTGATGGCTGTAAGCTCATTATATTTCAACTGCCATCTGGCAGTGGAGATTCAATCCGTTGCTTCAATCACAGTGGCTTGTCTTCTCTAGCTCTGGGAATTGCATTACAGTGCATTATTTAAATGTCTTCACTGTCAAATTATTGTTGTTTAGTCCATCAAGATGAAAAAAAGAAATGTAGACTTCTGGTCAACATGGAGCTATAGTCAGAAGCACCACGCCGTCCCTCCGCGGCAAAGATCAGAAAAACTAAGTCAAACAGAGTCACACGTCAATCCTGAACCCCTAAGCACCAAATGTAGAAATAAAGAACTCAGTCAAGCACCGAATGGAATTAGAAACTGACCAAGAAGAGAGAGCGAGGAGAGATACATGCAGAGGGCCCCTATCAGCTACTGCAGCACGGATCTGCCATCTTGGACTCCTACTGGAGATCAGCAAACAGGGGGTATGAGAAAGCAGCTTCATAGAGCTTCCAGCAGGAGGCAGAACAACTGGTAACCAGTGATATAGCTTTTCCCACCCCCAACCCTTCTTCATCCCCACTCAGCAGGCTCTGCTTCCTGCGGCCAGTCTCTTGGCCGGGAAGCACCACTTTCACTCCAGTGTTGATTGGATTCCACCCACCCACACAGGCCATGTCCCTGAGTGCCATTTGTTGGCTACTGGTGTTGCTTTTTTCCACTTCTTTAGATTTCTTCCTTACCTCTCACCACCTCCTCCTTTCTTTCAAATACCTGGCTCCGTGCGCCATCTTTGCTTCTTCCTGAAAGGCTGAGAAAACACCGCTCAAATGTGAAACTGCTTCCCAGCCCGTGCCGCCATGCTGGTGGGACCCCCGGGGCTTTTTTGTTTGTTTGTTTGTTTGTTTGTTTGCTCT
This sequence comes from Trichechus manatus latirostris, assembly GCF_000243295.1. NCBI lineage: Eukaryota > Metazoa > Chordata > Mammalia > Sirenia > Trichechidae > Trichechus > Trichechus manatus. The sequence goes on from NW_004443968.1 coordinate 19,240,593, forward strand.
GATTTGTTCTGTTTTGATTTGTTTGTTTGTTTTCTTTTTCTTTTCTTGGTTTCGAGCCCCTTCTAGCCAGGCAGTACTGCACGGCTTGGAAGCTACTCCTTTACTCTGCGCAGAGACACAGGGACATCCCTGGGGCATTTCTTTCTTCTTGTTTTTTTTTTTTTTTTTCCTTCTTTTTTTTGGTTTTGTTTTGGTTTTGGGTTTTTTGTTTGTTTGTTTCTTTGTTTTGTTTTCTTCTCTCTCTTTTTCCCTTTTTGTCTTTCATCATTGCCAGTTTCTCTATTTATTCATTTTTTTCCTTTTACCCTTTTTCCTTTTCTTTTTCATTTCTGTTTTTCCCCATTTCTCAGTCTTTCGTCTCTCCACTCCAATAGCAAGCTCCCTTAGCACTCTTTTTTGTTTATATGTGTGTTTTTGGCTCCTGTTCCTCTCTCCTCTCTCTCATCTTTCCCATACCCATCGTAGCTCTACACATCACAATCTACCCCCTCCTTCCTGCCTACCTGCACCGTGCACTGAACATCACACTCCCAAGCAGCACAGGCATGGCCTACTGGAACCTGCCCTGCACTGATTCCTGGCCGCACTGTCAACCCTGGTACATGCCACAAACAACCCATCCCAACAACTCCCCTTCAGTTAGACCTGCCCTGCTGTACCATAACTGAGTGACTGACCCTGCCCATTGGAGAAGGAGGTGAAAAGTATCATGCTCACAGTCGAGCAAACAACAAAGAATGCACAGCCAGCCTGCTCAGACATAACCAAATAAAACAAAAAAGGAGGATGAAACAAACAAATTTACAACCAATGAATGAGGAAAATAATGACTGAATGCCCTGAAGACAGCAGACAATATCAAAACATTTACAAAAACAAGACAGGATGGTTCCAGTAGACATCCAAAATAAAACACCAAATGACCTTGCAGTAAAAGAAAGGCATTAGAGCTAACTGATAGGGAATTCAAATCTCTAATATTCAGAATTATCCAATAGTTGAAGCAAAAAGCAGACAAAAAGAAGAGAAAATAAACTCATGGAAAAGGCAGACAGATTCATGGAAAATACAGACCAAAAAAATGGAAGAATTCAAGAAAATAATACAGGAACAAAGTGGTAAAATAAATTCACAACTAGAAATCACACAAAACACAACAATTAGAAATCCAAAAGATAAATAGCAAGAGTTCAGAAATGGACAGTGTCAAAGAAGGGCTGAGGAGCAAGTAAGTTTGAAACGATGGCGGATAGGATCCACAAAATTGAAGGCGAACACTTGGATACAACTCTGTTTGAGGAAAACTTAGAAAAAAGAACAAAGAAAAATGAAGAAACCCTGAGAATTATGTGGGATACAATCAAAAGCAAAAATCTGTGAGTGATCAGTGTTTCAGAACAGGGGGAGAAAACAGAAAACACAGAGAGGATCACTGAAGAATTGCTGACAGAAAACTTCCCCAATATCATGAAAGATGAAAAGCTGACCATCCAAGAGGCTCAAAGAACTCTTTGTAGGATAGACAGCAAAAGAAAATCACCAAGGCATATCATAATCACACTCACTCAAACCAAACAAAGAACCCTGAGAGCAGCTCGAGAAAAACAAAAAGTCTCATATGGAGGAGAAACAATAAGACTAAGCTCAGATTATCTGGCAGAAACCATGCAGGCAAGAAGGCAATGGGATGACATATATAAAACCTTGAAAGAAAAAAATTGCTAGCTAAGAATAATATATCCTGCAAAACTCTTGTTAAAATATGATGGTGAAATTAGGTCATTTCCAGATAAACAGAAATTAAGAGACTACGTAAAAACCAAACCAACTTACAAGACTTATTAAAGGGAGTCCTTCAATCTGAGAACAAACAGGCTGAATATAGGACACAGAATTGTACCAGCCAGATAACAACCTAGGAAATGAACTTTTAAGGACTATGCAAAACCAAAAGAATTACAACAGGAAACCAGAGAAGTCAATCTGTAAATGACAACAGCATCAGAAGCATAAAAAAGGGAATAAAGGTATAGCTATAGAACCTTCTAATGGAGAGGAAGGCAAGGTAATACCAAGTAATAATACACTGGTTCAAATCTAGGAAGATAAGGGTAAATTTCCAGGTAATCACAAAGAAAGTTAACAAACCTACTCATCAAAATAAAGAAGAACAACATAAAGTCTCAGTAAAACCTACAAAAACAAAAGAAATGAAAAAAAATCCACAAACAAAAGGAACTTAGCACAGGAGAGTAAGAGGAACAAAGAAAACGTCAGCATCACAAATAAAAAGCACTACAAAATGCAATCCCACTCCTAGGAATATATCCTAGAGAAATAAGAGCCATCACACGAATAGACATATGCACACCCATAATCATTGCAGCGCAATTCACAACAGCAAAAAGATGGGAACAACCTAGATGCCCATCAACAGATGAATGGATAAACAAACTATGATACATACACACAATGGAGCACTATGCTACGATAGAGAACAATGATGAATCTGTGAAGCATCTCATAACGTGGATGAAACTGGAGGACATTATGCTGAGTGAAATAAGTCAATCACAAAAGGACAAATATTGTATGGGTTGTCTACTGTAAAAACTCATGTAAAGGTTTACATACAAAAAGAAACAATCTTTGTTGATTATGAGGGATGTAGCAGGGGGCACTAAACAAACAATAGATAAGTAGTAACTTCGGTGAAGTGTAAGACAGTACACAATATTGGGGAAGCCAGCACAACTTGTAAAAGGAAAGGTCATGGAAGCTCCATAGACACTTCCAAACTCCCTGAGGGACTGAATTGCTGGGCATAGGGCTGGGGGGACCATGGTCTTGGGGAACATCTAGTTCAATTGGCATAACACAGTTTAGAAAGGCAATGTTCTACATTCTACCTTGGTGAGTAGCATCTGGGGTCTTAAAAGCCTGTGAGCAGCCATTCAGATACTCCACTGGTCTCAACCCTTCAGGAGCAAGGGAGAAAGAAGAGAACAAAATACAAGGAGAAGATTAGTCCAAAGGACTAATGGACCACAACTACCACAGCCTCCACCAAACTGAGTCCAGTACAGCTAGATGGTGCCCAGCTATCACCACTGTCTGCTCTGACTGGGATCACAATAGAGGATCCTGGACAGAGCTGGAAAAGGATGTAGAACAAAATTCTAACTCACAAAAAAAGACCAGATTTACTGGCCTGACACAATGGAGAAACCCCGAGAGTATGGCCCCCGGACACCCTTTTAGCTCAGTGGTGAAGTCACTCCCGAAGTTCACCATTCAGCCAGGGATTGGACAGCCCCATAAAACAAAATGGGACTAATGAGGCACAGCAGTCCAAGGACAAGGACTAGAAGGCAGGAGCGGACAAGAAAGATGGTGATAGGGAAACCAAGATTGAGAAGGGGCAGTGTTAACATGTCATGGGATTGTTAACCATTGTCGTAGGGCAGTATGTGTACCAATTGTTTAACGAGAAACTATTTGTTACGCAAACCTTCATCTAAGGTACAAAAAAAAAAAAGAATTTATCTATGTGAGATCAAATTGACAACAGCAACTAAAAGGTTTGATGGGAAGCCTAGCGGGAGTGAGTTGAAGATAATGGTGATGGAATAATTTGGAAAAGGATAGTGAGAATAGCAGCACAACTGGAGAATGTAATTGATGTCACTGAATTGTACATGTAGAAACTTTTGAAATGGTGTAACTTTGGCTATGCATATTTTCACCAAAAAAAAGGTCCTCCAAGGTCGAGAAGGGAGAGTGTTGACATGTCCTGGGGTTATTAACCAATGTCATAAAACAATATGTGTACTAACTGTTTAATAAGAATGTATTTGTTCTGTAAACCTTCATCTAAAAAAGAATGAAAAAATAAAATAAAAACATGGAAAAATATATATATATATACTCTAAAGAGTAATTTTTGTTGTAGGGAAGAAAAGCATCTGAAAATCAGCAGTTGCTGAGAGGCCTTAAATTAGTTTTATTCATAATGGTAGGTTTTCTAAGTATGAGGTAACAGAGCAATAATTACTAAGTAAGTCAAATGCTTAATATTTAAAATGGCTAATTCAAACATTTTGGTAGGAAAATGCAATGTTTTAAATAGTTAGATGTTTATAAAACCTTTGCCTTTTTTGCTCACTGCCCTCCCAGGATCATTTCTCATTCATTTTGCTGTACATTTGTTGGGCAACTGCTGTGTACCAGGCACTGTGCGAGGCAGTGGAACTAGAAAGATAAACAAGATATAGTCCTTGTCTTCTGGGAACTAGCAAAAGTAAGAGAACAACTTTTGATTTATGGCATATTGTAAGTCACTACTTCTATGTCACAAGAAAAGAAAACACAGCTTTCTGAGACTGGGGAACCAGGAAAAACATGACTGTCAGATTTGTGTAATCACGACCGATTTCTGTCATTTCCCTGTACATCACCACCTATACCAGCAGATGATACTTACAGTTGTTCTCAGCATTTTATTTACCAAACATACCTGAGGGACATGACACATCCCATCATCGGTGACTGTAATTCACTTTGGCAGTAATTTTTAAGAGAGTTGGGTGAGTGAGTAGTGGGAAAGTATCAATGTGTCCAGAAAAGTGTATGTTTGAAAAAGGTCCTAAATGGTTTTGATTGTGCACTCATTCCCCTTGGGAATCACTGACCTACCATGTAGAACTGAACTGTGCAAAGGGGTTGTGTTTCCATGTAAGCCTAATTAAAAAAGATAGTTGAGAAGCTAAATATGAACTGTAAGTATAAATCGGCCAGCTTGTCCCCCTCCACTCCAAAGAGTGCATGCTTTCGATTTTCTCTCTTATCTCCTCACATTACTCTCCTAAGTGAGTTCTCTGGCTCTAATATTTTCCTAAGCTTTACTGAGAACAATACAGACAATTTTCAGATTTGGGATTTGGGGATTCTTACTCCACTTCTGGGATAATTCCAGCAGAATATCTGGTAAAGCTCAGGACCCCTAAGATTACATAAGCCAGGTCTCCATGGCTAGTCAGAGAAAGAGACTCAAAAGAAGCAAGGGCAGAAGCTATCATAAGTTATTGCATTTAGTTATTAAAATCTAATCACTCCATTGGATTGTACAAACAAAAGTCAGGGAGAGGAAGAAAGGAAAAAACAGTGAATAAAAGCTTCCACAAAGGACATTGGTTGATAGGCATTTTGTAGGGTATCAAAGGATATAAATCTTGTCCCTTTTCCCTCCAGTCTCCAAAGTAGGGCCAGAAAGAGAGCTGACCAGCTCACTCCTTCTTAACCCCTCTGTAGTTCCCCATCAGCTACAGCATGACAGCCAAACAACCAGACAATTCATGAGGCAGCACACAGCAATCCATGCCTGGGATCTCACCTGCCTGCTCCAGTCACGGTTCTGCACCACATCACTTTAGGTCTGGCAAAACCCAACTGCTTACCATGCTGTGCCCCACCCCACCCCACCCACCCAAACCCAAACCACTACCTCCATACTTTTGCTCTTGCTGTTCCATCTGATTAAAATACCCTCTCCCCCTTCCTTGGCCTGCCTGGTTCTTACTTACTCTTCAAGACTTACCAGATTTGTGTGGGAATTGCACTAAAGCATCTCTTGTCTCCTGAGGTTGGATTAAGGCCTCCTTCCTTATATTCTCTGGCACTCCATTTATACCTGTGCTTTACCCTTGATGAAGCCCTGGTGGCGTAGTGGTTAAGCATTCAGCTGCTAACCAAAAGTTCAGCAGTTTGAATCCACCAGCCACTTCTTGGAAACACTACGAGGCAGTTCTGCCCTGTCCTATAGGGTCACTAGGAGTCAGAATCAACTCTGTGGCAATGAGCTTGGTTTTTGGTTTTACCCTTTATAATATTTATCTTTAAATCGTCTGCTTCTGAGTCTGTTTCCTTCTGTAGACTGCAAGCTCTTTGAGGCAGGTGAGCTGAGTACAATGACTACAACATAGTAGACTTCAAAATGTTTGTTTTTAACTTAACTGAAAAGAAAGCATTAAGGGAAAGATCTTATCTGTTTTATCACAAGGGCAAAACTTGTGGATAAGATAATGCTGCTGAACATATTAATGAGATTCTATGGATTTACTTTTCTAGACATCACAAAAACACAAAATTGAATATCATTAAAGCTGAAGATTCTCAAACTTATACAGCCCACCCTGTATGTCTGTTGTCATCTCCAGGGGAAGTGGTCTCAACTAGGGGTTAAGAGTGTGCACTCTGGAGACTGACTGCCTAATTTTGCCTGCCCTATAAACTGCTAGCTGAGTAACATTGAGGAAGTTATTTAGTGAGTTTTTCATCTGTAAAACGGGGTAATAATTGAGTTATTGTGAGGTTTAATTAGCAAGACAGTACATGTAAAACAAAACGAACAGAAAAACAAACCAATTGCCATCAAGTCGATTCCAACTCATGGTGACCCCATATGCTTCAGAGTAGAACTGTGCTCCATAGGGTTTTCAATGGCAGTGAATTTTAGGAAGTAGATCTCTAGAACTTTCTTCTGAGGTGCCTCTAAACCCATTGCCGTCGATTCGATTCCTACTCATAGAGACCCTATAGGACAGAGTACAACTGCCCCATAGGGGTTCCAAGGAGCAGCTGGTGGATTCAAACTGCCAACCTTTCAGTTAGCAGCCTGAGCTCTTAACCACTGTGCAACCAGGGCCCCTTTATTAGTATTAATATTGCTGCCTTTATTCTCCCTTATCTCACTGTTTTCCCTATGCTTTATTTCCATCTGTTGTAGCCACCATCTATTAAGTACTAGAATACCCTGCATAAATTACTACCAATTCAAACAGCCCAGTAATAAAGGTATTGTCAGCTACTACTTTATAGATTATGACATTGACACTCAGAGATATTAAATATATTACCCACAGTCATAACAGTAGTAAGTGGAGAAGCCAGAAAATAAAACCAGAGCTGGCAGACTCCAAATCCAAACCTTTTTTACAACAAGAAGTTGCTTTCTCAGTTCCCTAGGAAAAATGGAATTGTGTGGGTTTTATAAGGTTTATAGTCTCACAGAACGTGGTAGTATGATTTTAGCAATTCTAGAAAGTCCTCCTACCCAAAAGCACCACCTCTCTCACTTTCTAAAGATTGATATTCCTTTCACAGGCAATAATACTTTCAGTTCAATGATCAGAAACTAAACCAAAAAAGAGCAACTTTTCCTGAGAAGTAACACACTGGTATTCATGCTAAGGTGTTAATGACAAATATGAAATCCTTTCCCAAGAGCAACTTCGGTAGAAAAAGGTCAAAGGAAAGAGGGAAGTGTACAAAAATACTTCTGAAGACAGATGAGTCAAAGGCACATTTTACAAATACTAAAGCAGTTGTCTTTATCTTCTTTTTTTGGATTATTTCTGGTGATTTGATGAATACTATGAAAGCTTTGCTAGAGAAGTGCACAAGAGTACACCTACCCATTCATTCCAACCTTGGAATGCTTTGTCAGGGGATTCATAACTCAGAAAGCCCAAATCTAGATTTCAGCTCAAGAATCTTTAACTTGGGGGTCAATCAAGCAACCACCAAAATTTTGTAGGCAATACCAATAGGTATCAAAAAGAGGAATTTAAAAATGTAAAGAGGAAAATTCAAGCTGTTTCCATGGCTCATATATGGATTCACCACCAGTGTTACAAAACTCATTTCTACTAGTTTTAAAAGGCTTTCCCACATGATCTTCAACATTAAATAGTATATACCTCCCACAATTCCTAACACTCATTCCATTATACTCCAAAACATGGAATAAAATTTGTTTTAAATAGAGTTTCCTTGATCACGTGTAACATTTAAATGAAGCTAAAGAAAGGGGTACAGTATTGGACTTTGGGGATCATATGAATACTAATTGTCTTGAAAATGTGAGAGAAGCATCTGTTAGGTACAGTGGTGCCCATTTACCCTCACCATGACTCCCTCTTCCCCTTTTTCTCCCACTCCAGCCCCAGGTTCAGTCTGCACCTGTTACAGTACGGCAGCCCATTAGGGACCAGTGGCTCACTTTTTTGCACTTGCCATTGCACTATGGAGTCTGAGAGATATCTCCATTTATTCATTATTTTCCATGGGACAAAATTAGCTCATGTGCAATTAGAACCGCTAACTTCTTTCCATATGATCTTCCTCGGAGACTTCAAAATGGAATAGATTGAGAGAGAAACATTTTCAACCTTTAAAGGTCAGTCCATGGTGCTGGTGAACACCCCTGAGCCTTACAGTGATGCCACTAATTCCAAATATAACCTATCACTTTTCATAGAATTTTGATACTTATCCTTAACTTTGAAGCCCTGGTGGCACAGTGGTTAAGAGCTTGGCTGCTAACCAAAAGGTTGTCAGTTCAAATCTACCAGGCACTCCTTGGAAACCCTGCGGGGCAGGTCTACTCTGTCCTATAGGGTCGCTATGAGTTGAAATTGACTCAACGGCAACAGGTTTTTTTTTTTTGGTATCCTTAACATCACCACTAGGAACTCTGTCACAGGCTGTCATGAACATAGTAACACATCCGACCGGTTGAAGAAAGAATGCTAGCCATGTGGTGTCTCTGGATGCAGCACAATTCTGAAATCTTAAAATCATAACAAATAGGGTGGTTCTATTTTATTAAGCATTCGTGACTTTGCTCTGAACCAAAAAGACAGATGGGCAGGAGTGGCAGAAACAATGTAATCATTTAATAAGTGAAATGGTATAAAAACGTGTGCTAGAATTTTGCATTTTGCTTGGGAAGAACATTTAAACGAAACACTTAGAATGTCACAAAATAATGTCCCCCCCCCCTTTTTTTTAAATCACAATCCAAGAAGCTATAATAGTCTGTCATTGAAAGAAATATCAAGCAGATGTTTCACTTATGTCCAAATATATTTAAAATTCTGAGGAAAAACCTCAAATGTTGTTTTTATTAGGCGCCTGTTGTGGTCAACATCTGGCACCAGCTCTCGTCAATCCATCAGTCTCACAATGTGGTGGCTCCTTCCAGTTCACAGAGAAACTGTAAATAAACCCACAGTGCAGAACACTGCTTTTCTTTTCCTTTTCTTTCCTCTTTCCTTTTTCTTATTTGTTTGTTTTTTATAGCAAGAAGGAAGGGGCACAGAAGGCAGACAAAGTCTATTTGTAGCAGTTATAAACTATACAGTAACTGAGTCTCAAAGAAAGAATTACAAATGCAGTTAGAGGCAATACAATGAGAGAATTTAAACTCTCTCTTTAAGAGAAAATGATTTTTCAGGGATCTGCCTATCTTTTATCCATTCATTCATTTAAAAGTATTCTTTAATAGCTACTAGATGCACATAGTGTGTTAGGGTTCATGGCTATGCAAAAAAAAATACACAACGCTTGCTCTCATACAAGACAGGGTATGCACTCAAACAACTATTATGAAAGTTTGTGAGGGGTAAAGACCTGCTGTCAATCTTATTTATGAGTTTTTCATTTGTGTAAACCGGGAGAAGCATTTTCAGACACCAGCACAGGAAATAAGGAGAAACTTTTTACCAATTATTCCATGGAAAGAGAGGTCAAATTCCATTACAAAGAACATAAAGTTATCTTCAAAATTCCTCCACTATTTCTGGATTTTGGATAAGTAGGTCATTGACTAGAGATTGGAAGTTTGTTTTCCTGAGAGAAAATTTTTTATTATCATACTTTCTTTGCACAGCAGTCTTTTTTAACCACTTTTTCTTAATTGTTTAAAATCTTATTGTAATTTTTTAATAATATTTTATTTATTTTTTTATTGTACTTTAAATGAAGGTTTACAGAACAAATAGTTTCTCATTCAACAGTCAGTACACATATTGTTTTATGACATTGGTTAACAACCTCACGACATGTCAACACTTTCCCTTCTCGACCTTGGAGGACCTTTTTTTTTTTGGTGAAAATATACAGAGCCAAAGTTACACCATTTCAAAAGTTTCTACATGTACAATTCAGTGACATCAGTTACATTCTTCCAGTTGTGCTGCAATTCTCACTATCCTTTTCCAAATTATTCCATCACCATTATCTTCAACTCACTGCTCCCTAGGCTTCCCATCAAAACTTCTGAGTTGCTGTTGTCAATTTGATCTCACATAGATAATTCTTTTTTTTTTTTTTTTGTACCTTAGATGAAGGTTTGCAGAACAAAATAGTTTCTCATTAAACAGTTAGTACACATATTGCCTTATGGCAATAGTTAACAACCCTACAACATGTCAACACTGTCCCTTCTCAACCTTGGGTTCCCTATCACCATCTTTCTTATCCCCTCCTGCCTACTAGTCCTTGTCCCTGGACTGTGCTGTCTCATTAGTCACGTTTTGTTTTATGGGGCAGTCCAATCCTCGTCTGAACTGTGAACCTTGGAAGTGACTTCACCACTGAGCTAAAAGGGTGTCCAGAGGCCGTACTCTCGGGGTTTCTCCATTGTGTCAGGCCAGTAAATCTGGTCTTTTCTTTGTGAGTTAGAATTTTGTTCTACATCCTTTTCCAGCTCTGTCCAGGACCCTCTATTGTGATCCCAGTCAGAGAAGTCAGTGGTGTGACTGTAATTTTTAAGTGAGCAAAGTGACAAGACTTACTGTAATCAATCTTACTACCATTTTGGGGCATTTACTTCTATGCATAGACACATATGTAAAATTTCTAGATAGAAGATCAGAAAGTGCATTAAGACTCTTCGTTTCAAGCAAAGAAACTCAACTTGAACAAACAGGCAGAAAAGGCAGGGGTGGCTGGAACACGGAACTCATACATCCTCAGGACTCTTTTGGTCTCTCATCTCTGCTTCTTCCTATATGATAAAAACCAAACCAAACCCGTTGCCATTGAGTTGATTCCAACTCATAGTGACCAAATAGGACAGCGTAGAACTGCCCCATAGAGTTTCCAAGGAGTGGCTGGTGGATTCGAACCGCCGACCTTTTGGTTAGCAGCTGAGCTGTTAACCACTGTACCACCAGGGCTCCTTCTATATGTTAGCCACTATTTATTTGTCCTAGACCAGACAGGTATTTACATACTGTAGGGGTCTGGGATATTGTTATCCAGCTATGGGCTTAGATCATCCCAGCTGATCTAAGTTGAAAAACAGGAAGGGAAGCAAATAATCCAGATAAGAAATGAGATAGGGGACATTACAACAGATCCAACTGAAACAAAAAGGATCATAACAGAACACTATGAAAAATTGTACTCTAATAAAGTTGAGAACCTAGAGGAAATGGGCAAATTTCTAGAACCACACAACCTACCTAAACTAACACAAACTGAGATAGAAAATCTGAACAGATCCATAACAAGGAAAGCGATCAAAGAGGTAATAAACCCCACCCCACCCCCCAAAAAAGAAGAAGCCCTGGCCTGGATGGCTTCACTGGCAAATTCTACCAAATGTTCAGAGAAATGTTGCACCAGTACTACTCAAACTATTTCGGAACACTGAAAAGGAAGGGATATTCCTGAATTCATTCTATGAAGCCAGCATAAACCTGATACCAAAATCAGGCAAAGACACCACAAAAAAATAAAATTACAGACCAATATCTCTCATGAATATAGATGCAAAAATTCTCAACAAACTTCTAGCCAACAGAATTCAGCATCATATCAAAAAAAATAATACAGCCCAACCAAGTGGGATTCATACTAGGCATGCAAGGATGGTTCAACATTAGAAAATCAATCAACATAATTCACCAAAGAATTAGAACATAAAAAAAGAATCACATGATCATCTCAATTGACACAGAAAAGGCATTTGATAAACTCCAGCATGCATTCCTGATAAAAACTCTCAAAAAATAGGAATAGAAGGGAAATTTTTCAACATAATAAAGAGTATCTATACAAAACCAACAGCCAATATCTTCACAATGGAGAGAGGCTGAAAGCATTCCCCCTGAAAACAGGAACAAGACAAGGATACCCTTTATCACCACTCCCATTTAACACTGTGCTGCAAGTCCTAGCTAGAGAATAAGGCAAGAAAATAAAAAAAAGGGCATCCAAAGTGGAAACAAAGAAGTAAAACTATCCCTATTTGCAGATGATATGATACTATACATAGAGAACTCCAAAGATTCCACAAGAGAAGGACTGGAACTGATAGAATGATTCAGTAGAGTAGTTGGACGCAAGATTAACATACAAAAATCAGTTGGATTCCTATACACCAACAAAGACAACTTTGAAAAGGAAATCAGGAAAACAATACCTTTTATAATAGCCCCTAAAAAGGTAAAATACTTAGGAATAAATCTAACCAGGGACATAAGGGACCTATACAAAGACAACTACAAAACACCATTGCAAGAAACCAAGAGACCTACATAAATGGAAAAACATACCATGCTCATGGATAGGAAGACTCAACATTGTGAAAATATCAATTCTACCCAAAGCAATCTACAGATATAATGCAATCCCAATCCAAACCCAACAGCATTCTTTAACAAGATGGAAAAACTAATCACTAACTTTATACGGAAAGGAAAGAGGCCCTGGATAAACAAAGCATTACTGAAGAAAAAGAACAAAGTAGGAGGTCTCACACTATCTGATCTCACAACCTACTATATAGCCATGGTATCTATAGTCAAAACAGCCTGATACTGGTACAATGACAGGCATATAGACAAATGGAACAGAATTGAGAACTCAGATGTAAATCCATCCACCTATGGTCAGCTGATCTTTGACAAAGTAACAAAGTCCATTAAATGGGGAAAAGACAGTTTTGTTTTGTTTTCTAACAAATGCTACTGGCAAAACTGGATGTCCATCTGTAAAAAAATGAAACAGGACCAATACCTCACACCATACACAAAAACTAATTCACAATGATCAAAGACCTAAATATATAACCAAAAATGATAAAGATCATGGAAGAAAAAATAGGGAAAATACTAGGGGTCCTGAACATGGCATAAATACTATACGAAACACAACTAACAATGCATTTACACCAGAAGATAAACGAGATAACTGGGAGCTCCTAAAAATTAAACACTTGTGCTCATCAAATGACTTCACCAAAAAAAGTAAGAAGAGAACCTACAGACTGGGAAAAAAATTTTGGTTACGACATACCCAACAAGGGTCTAATCTCTAAAAACTACAGACTATTTCAACACCACAACAACAAAAACACAAATAACCCAATTAAAAAACGGGCAAAGGATGTGAAGAGGCACTTCACGAAAGAAGACACTCAGGCAGCTAACAGACACATGAGAAAATGCTCATGATCATTAGCCGTTAGAGAAATGCAAATCAAAACTATAATGAGATACCATCTCACCACAATGTTAATTAAAAAAAAACAAAACAGAAAATTACAAATTTTGGAGAGGTTGCGTGAAGATCGGAACTCTTATGCACTGCTGGTGGGAATGTAAAATGGTGCAAACACTATGGAAAACAATATGGGGTCTCCTTAAAAAGCTAGAAATAGAAATACCATAAGATCCAGCAATCCCACTCCCAGAAATATATCCTAGAGAAATAAGAGCTGTCACGTGAATAGATATATGCACACCCATGTTCACTGCAGCATTATTCACAATAGCAAAAATATAGAAACAACCTAAGTGCCCATCAACAGATGGATAGACAAATTATGATACATATACACAAGGGAATACTATGAAAAGATAAAGAACAATGGTGAATCCACAAAACAGCCAAAACATGGATGAATCTGGAGGGCATTATGATGAGTAAAATAAGTCAATTACAAAAGGACAAATACTGTATGAGACCACTGTTATAAACAGCCAAGAAAGGTTTACACACAGAAAAAAACAACTTTTGATGGTTAAGAGGGAGGGGAGGAGTGGAGAGGGAAATCACTAGCTGGATAGTAGACAAGTGTTAACTTTGGTGAAAGGAAAGACAACACACAATATGGTGGAGGTCAGCACAACTTTCCCAAGGCAAAGTCAGAACCCCGTTGCTGTTGAGTCGATTCCGACTCATAGCGACCCTATAGGACAGAGTAGAAAAAACCAAACCCATTGCCGTCAAGTCAATTCCTACTCATAGCCACCCTTCCTAGACAAACCCAGACACCTTGAGGGACCAAGTTACTGGGGCTGAGGGCTGGAGACCATGGTCTTGGGGGACATCTAGGTCAATTGGCATAACATAGTTCATAAAGAAAATGTTCTATGTCCTACTTTGGTGAATGGTGTCTGGGGTCTTAAAAGTTTGTAAGCGACTGTCTAAGATACATCTATTGGTCCTGTCACTTTCAGAGCAAAGGAGGATTAAGAAAACCAGAGACACAAGGAAAATATTAGTCCAAAGGCTAACGGGCCATGTGAACCACAGCCTCCACCAGCCTGAGTCCAGAATAACTAGATGGCACTGGGCTACCACCATCATCAGCTCTGACAGGGATCACAGTAGAGGGTTCCAGACAGAGCAGGAGAAAAATGTAGAACGAAATTCAAATTCTTGAAAAAGATCAGACTTACTGGTCTGACAGAGACTGGAAGAACCCCAAGACTATGGCCCTGGACACCCTGTTAACTCAGAACTGAAGCCACTCCTGAAGTTCACATTTCAACCAGATTAGACAGGCCTATGAACAAAAACAATAACACATGAGTGGAACGTGCTCCCTGGATCAATCAAGTATACAAAACCTAATGGGCAACACCTGCCCAAAAGCAAAGATGAAAAGGTAGGAAGGGACAGGAAAACTGGGCAAATGGACACTGAGAACCCAGGGTGGCAAGGGAAAGGGAGAGAGTACTGACACATTGTGGAAATTGCAACTAATGTCACAAAACAATTTGTATATAAAATTTTTGAATGAAAAACTAATTTGTGCTGTAAACGTTCACCTAAAACACAACAAAATTAGAAAATAACAAAAAAAGACAATTGAAATACTCCTCTCCAAGTTAACATGACAATCAGGGAGATAGTGTCATGTAGGGAGAAGGGAAGCTCCAGCTCAGACCATGTGTAATGGGGAAGGGGGATGGGGAAAAGAGAGCAGTTCTTCAAAGTTAGAAGAGCTGGTTCTTCAAAGTGAGACCCAGGTTGTCTCAGGGCTAGGGGCTGTACCTGACCCTGGCAAATGGCATTGGGCTAGTGGGTAAGGGTAAAAAAACATCTTAAGACATCATAATAAATAACCTCAAATGCAGTTTAGATGTCTTAAAATTTGTATACTATTGTGTTTTATGTTTATCAGAGCTTTGGGCCATTGATAAAGGAGTTCTAATTTTCTTATGTTTTGCTATCTTAGCATAAAGTAGATTACTTAGTTGTGATTAGAAATAATGGAATCTCATTTAGGATTATTATTTGATCCTTTGTATTTTATAACTTTTTATTTATGCTTATTTTAACCTCAGTAACACTGTTAAAATACTCCTCAAATACTTAGGTATTGCAGTAACAGTTGTGTAAGCACTAAAAGATACATGCTGATAATGCTAATTAAAAACAACATACTAGAAATTTGGGCCATTTCTAAAACAGCCTATTTCTTTGAACACAGTGAACCTAGATAAGAAAATTGTTTCTAATAAATTTAGACAGACCTCGTCTTATAATGCAATTTCTTTCTGTAGTGTTACAATCAAAATGTCTGGCTCAAACTTCACTCACTACCGTGATTTAGGGGGGAAAAGCCTACTTGCAGATAATTTCAGCTTTCTAAGTGGCAATTCCTATTCAAGTTCAAATTGGAATTGACTCAAATGACTGAAAATCAGTCCCATTATTTTCCTTTTCTACAACGCCTTCACTCTCAATTTTTTTTATGCTATGAGCTATTCATTCTCCTTTTTCTTCACTTTTATTCCAAGTGGATTTATATGCATAGTTTTTAATTTCTCAGATTCATTATTTTTAATTCCTTAAGTTCTAGATTAGATTCCTAATTTTGAATCTTGCAGCATAAAAACCTAGAAGGGTGTCAGACAGCTGAATATAATTAAGATTCATTGGCTGATCCAACAATAATAACAGCAAGCCAGGTAAGGGGTTGGTGCTTGTGTCAAGTAAGTAAGAAAAAATCAAATTACCTAGTAGCTGGAATGAAAATTCTTGAAGTCTGATGCTATAATAAACCCACAAGTGGGGTGTCAACATCTATTAAGATGAACTAGAATGTTATCTCTTTGGACCCAGTAAGATGTAATATGCCTGCTAGGAAGATCCAGGGAGACATGTTCAACTACAAATAATAAACAGAAACCTACTACATATTGAGAGGGGATTGTTGAGCATTCCAGAATAACCATAGAGCCTCTAGGTCTCAGAATTTTATACAGCAGAGTTTTCACGAAACCTTCCTGCACAGCTCCATAAAGTGCCATTTATATACATTACAAGTGGTCAGAAGAAAATTTTAGACAATACACAGAACATTTTTCTTCTACTTGTCCTCAACTTTAACGTATTTACTCTTACTTTAATATAAACATTAGAGCTGTATGTTAGAAAAAATATAACGTGTATATTAAGCTCACATTTTAATGGATATTTTGTAAAGACTGGATATTTAAGATCCAAAAAGTGATTGATTTAAAAAATATTCAGTATTCAGGTGCTCATTCTAAAAGTATTAAATAGGCAGTCAGAGTTGCTCTCCCTGAGAAGATGAGATTTGAGCAAAGGCTTGAAGAAGGTGAGAGAGTGAGCCAAGTAGACATCTGAGGGAAGAGTTTCCCAGATAGACAGTAGAGTTAGAGCAGAAGTATACAGCAAAAGTGCCTGGTGTGTGTTGGAGAAACAGTAAGAAGGCCAGTCTGGCTAGGGCAGAGAAAGAGGAGGAGGGTAGAAAGAGAGGAGACCAGAAAAATTATGAAGGTTCAAATAATAGAGGGCCTTCTAGGTAGATGACCATATAATTTATCATACAATCTAGGACACTGATCAGTCTAAGAGAGGGCATGTCTAGTAATTACCCAAAATGACATGCATGAACCAGGGACATCCCAGGCAAACTGTAACATAGGATCACTCTACATATAGGAAATGGTAAGAACTTTGGCTTTTACTCTGAGTTAAATAGAGAGCTTTTGCTGATATTTTTAAAAGATCACCCTGGCTACTGTGTTGAAAATAGACCATAGTGGAACAGGCATAGAAACAGACAGTAGATGATAATACAGGTAATATGAGCCCATGATTAAGTTTGGTAAGCACTGTTAAAGCTCATGTGGTACCATTATTCGTCTTGATCTAAGATACTTCTGTTTGATACCTGTAATTGATGATGCCGAGAGAGGCCTAAAGACTTTGTTGCACCCCTAAGGGATCCCCATTTGGTTTCTATGTACAAGGCACTAGAAATACAAAAATCAAAACCATACCCCTGAACTCAAGAAATTCATTAGATGAGGAGCTTGAACGTATATTTAAGTGACAGAAAATAAGGCCTCAAGGATTATGATCTGGGAATACCACTAGCCTTGCGGAATTGTTTTCCTGAAGTCAGGGAGTAGGGGAGAAAAGACATTCTGGGCAGATTTTAGAAGGTAAGCTGTTTCAAACAACTCATATCCCATTTTCCTTCTCTCTTCTGAAGTTTCTGATAAACCTCCAAAGAGAGTGAGTCTAGTTGGAAACCTTAAAAAAGCTTCCTGGGTGATTCTAATATTAGCCCTTAGGCTAAGAACCACTGGCCAGAATTTAATAATGGGATTTTCTTTTGGGACTTGTGTTCCCTCATTTTAGAATTAAAAATCAGTGTGCAGTTACACCCCACTGTGAGGCTGCTAAATATAGAGAAACTGGAAAGAGAATAGGAAAAAAAATAGGTTGAGTTAAGTTTTCAATTGTATAAGAAAAGGTAATCCCCTTGTGTATACAAAGAAATTATGTATATATATGTGTGTGTGTGTGTGTGTGTGTGTGTGTGTGTATCCTCTTCCTAAAATAAGAATGTCAAATTGCTAAATCTGTTTTGTTTTTATTTTAATTTGGTCAGAACACAGGTAAACCAGCAGGGAATATGAGATTGGAAGTGCTGGTTCCAAGCTAATTGTTGCAACTCTTCTGATAGGCAGTAGGCCTGTCACTCTTGAGAAGGGAATTGATTTCACTTTGACTGCATTTAATTAACACTGACCCAAAAGAAATAAATCTTTTGTGTGTGTTGTTCCAAGAGCTAATTTTTGGAAAAGAGCTCTGACTCAAGATTGCTGCCAAGTTATATAGCCAGTGTGTGCCTCAGGAAAGAGTTTCAGGCAGAATCCTTGTCTGTCTCAGAGCTTTTACCAGTTCTGGACAAGTGTGTGATGCCTGATAAATCCACCGGCAGTAATTCCTTTTTTTTTTTAGTTTTTTTTTTTTTTAATTGTGCTTTAGATGAAGGTTTACAGAGCAGATCAGTTTCTCATTAAACAATTAATACGCATATTGTTTTGTGACATTGATTGCCAACCCTATGACATGTCAACACTCTCCCCTTCTCGACCTTGAGTTCCCCATTTCCATTCTTCCAGTTTTTCTATCCCCTCCTGCCTTCTTGTCCTTGCTCCTGGGCTGATGTGCCCATTTAGTCTCGTATACATGGTTGAGCTACACGTATTATTGTTCATTTTATGGGCTTATCTAATCTCTGGCTGAAAGGTGAAACTCAGGAGTGACTTCAGTACTGAATTAAAAGGGTATCTGGAGATCATATGCTCAGGGTTTCTCCAGTCTCCGTCAAAACACTAAGTCTGGTCTTTTTTTGTGAGTTAGAATTTTGTTTTACATTTATCTCCAGCTCTGTCTGGGACCATCTATTGTGATCCCTGTCAGAGTAGTCGGTGGTGGATGGTGGTAGCTGGGCACCATCTAGTTGTGCTGGACTCAGTCTGGTGGAGGCTGTGGTAGATGTGGTCCATTAGTCCTTTGGACTAATCGTTTCCTTGTATCTTTGATTGTCTTCATTCTCCCTTGCTCCAGATGAAGTGGGACCAGTGGAGTATCTTAGCTGGCTGCCGCCCACAAGCTTATAAGACCCCCAGAAGCTACTCACTAAAGTGGTATGTGCTTAACACTAATATGGTACAATATGCCAGGCATCATTTCAAGCATTTTATATATATTTAAACCTAAAAAAAAAACCCCGTGCATCTGTCAGTTTGTCGTACTGTGGTAGCTTGCGTGTTTCTCTGAAAACTGGAAGTGACGCCACTGGCATTTCAAATACCATCAGAGTCAAGTCTGGTGGACAGGCTTCAGGTGAGCTTCCAGACTAAGATAAACTAGGAAGAAGGACCTAGCGGTCTACTTTTGAAAAAATGACTGAAGACCAAACGAGTTGTGGAATGACATCAGGAACATCATACATGAAGAAAGCAAGAGGTCATTAAAAAGACAGGAAAGAAAGAAAAGACCAAAACGGATGTCAGAAGAGACTCTGAAACTTGCTCCTGAATGTACAGTAGCTAAAGCAAAAGGAAGAAATGATGAAGTAAAAGAGCTGAACAGAGGACTTCAAAGGGCAGCTTGGGAAGATGAAGTAAAGTATTATAAAGATATGTGCAAAGACCTAGAGTTAGAAAACCAAAAGGAAAGAACAAACTCAGCATTTCTTAAGCTGAAAGAACTGAAGAAAAAATTCAAGCCTCGAGTTGCAATATTGAAGGACTCTATAGGGAAAATATTAAATGACGCAGGAAGCATCAAAAGAAGATGGAAGGGATACACAGAGTACCAAAAAGAATTGGTTGACATTCACTCATGTCAGGAGGTAGCGTATGATTAAGAACCAATGATACTGAAGGAAGAATTCCAAGCTGCACTGAAGGCATTGGTGAAAAACAAGGCTCCAGGATTTGACAGAATACCAAATGAGATGTTATAACAAATGAATGCAGTGCTGGAGATGCTCACTCATCTATGCCAAAAATTTGGAAGACAGCTACCTGGCCAACCACCCAGAAGAGATCCATATTTGTATGCATTCCAAAGACAGCTGATCAAACAAAATGCAAAAATTGTCAAACAATATCATTAATATCATACACAAGTAAAATTTTGCTGCAGATCATTCAAAAGTGATTGCAGCAGTACATGGACAGGGAACTGCCAGAAGTTCAAGCTGGAATTCAGAAGAGGATGTGGAACAAGGGATATCATTGCTGATGTCAGGTGAATCTTGGCTAAAAGCAGAGAATATCAGAAAGATGTTTGCCTGTGTTTTATCAACTATGCAAACGCATTGGACTGTGTGGATCATAACAGATTATGATAACACTGCAAAGAATGGGAATTCCAGGAACACTTAATTGTGCTTATGCGGAACCTGTACATAGACCAAGAGGCAGTTGTTCAAACAGAACAAGGGACTACTGGGTGGTTTAAAGTCAGGAAAGGTGTGTGTCAGGGTTGTATCCTTTCACCATACTTATTCAATCTGTATGCTGAGCAAATAATCAGAGAAGCTGGACTATAAGAAGAATGGGGCATCAGGATTGGAGGAAGACTCATTAACAACATTTGATATGCAGATGACACAACCTTGCTTGCTGAAAGTGAAGAGGACTTGAAGCACTTACTGATGAAGATCAAAGATCACAGCCTTCAGTATGGATTGCATCAAAACATAAGGAAAACAAAAATCCTCACAGCTGGACCAATAAGTAACATCATGATAAACAGAGAAAAGATTGAAGTTGTCAAGGATTTTGTTTTAGTTCATAAGTCTGGAGGGGTGATTAAAGAGGAACAAAAGGTCACTGGGTAAGTTTTCATGGAAGAAGTGTATCTGATCCAGGCCTTGAAAGATGGTAGCATCTTGACAAGAGAGATCATGGGGACAGTGTTTATGATAAGAGAGCAAAGGCAAAGAAGGTAAAAAATGGTTGAATAATGGCTCGAGAGTAGGATGCTTGGAGGAATTATAAAAAGAGATGAGATTGCAAATGTAGCTGGTGAATCAAACCAAACTCATTGCCATTGAGTCCATTCAGACTCACAGCAACTCCATGTGTTACAGAGTAGCACTGCTCCATAGGATTTTCTTTGCTGTAATCTTTATGGAAACAGATTTCCAGGTCTTTCTTCCACAACACCATTGGGTAGGTTCAAACCACCAAACATTAGGTTGATTATTGAGCACAAAATTTTTTTGCTAACCAGGCAAAGAGGGACAATTGAAAACCTTTGAATATCTGCAGACTGTCATGATCAGAGTTGACATATAGAAAGAATGTTCTAGCCTCAGTGTGAAAGACATATTGGAAGAGACAAATCAGAGACAAAGAAGTCCCATTGGGAGTTTATGGCAAAATTCTAAGTGTAAAAGTAGTGAGAATGAAGGCAGTAATAAAGAAAAGAAAGAAGAACTGGAAGCAGGAAACAATTTGGAGATAGAATCCATAGGACTTGTCAGTAATTGGTTGTGAGAAACAAGATAGAAAGAGATTAAAAACATTGTCAAGACTAGGGACCTGGAAGGATAGTGATGCTACAGAAGGAAGAATAAGTTTGTATGTGAGGTGTGTACTGTGTGTGTTTGGGTGGGGGGTGTTTCATGGGCAGAAGTTAAGGAATAATCCCATTTACAGCATGGAGGAAATAAATTCCTGATGGGAAAGTATTGTATAATTGAGTTGAAAAAGACAACATTCAGCAAGATATGAAAATATGAAAGGATACAATTTATAGTATATTCAGGCTTTAAATTTTTTATTTATGTTTTCTAGTCACTCTGAATCAAATTCATATAAAAAGAAAGTTTAAAAAATATCAACTGAATAGGTCTTTGTTACCCTGACTGCACCTTTTTAGTAATCCTGAACCCTTGCCACCTAGGCCTGATATTTTTTGCATTAGATAAGCCAAGCTTTTAAGAACTAATTCTATAGTCTCTACAAAGTTTAGTTCATTTTCTGTCATTTCTAGAAAACTGATTTTTGGCTTATGCAGTCTCTACCTTCTTTTCTCTATAGACGTTGGTGAAGTAAATATTTAGTGAGACTATGCCTTTGTCCTCTGATATAAACTCTTCAGTGTGCTTTTAAAGCAACCACAAATTTTTTAATCTTAAAACTAGCCATGGGAAGAGGAAGAACTGGGAGGTGATCACTTAAAATGGAACTTTGTTTTTTGAAAAATGTCAAGCACTTATTTTTGAGTGAGAGTCTGGCTGGACAGGGAAAAGAAACAAATGACCTGACAGTAGCATTCTAGAAGGATGATTTCAGTGTAATAATGCCCTACAAGCCCTTTGCCTCTGGCCTCTGTGTTCTCAATCAGGAACATTCTCTAAAGAATTCATCCCAGATTTAACATGATAAAAGGCATGTGCTGGGATGGGAATGCATCAGGGAGCCTAAAATGACTCTGGGGTAACTATCAAAAGCTAGAAATCCTCATTAAAATTGTAACTTCTCTCCCTTAATTCAAAATATTGGAGTATTAACTGAAGACTCTCAGTGAACTTCAGCATAGTAGCAGCAAAGATAGATCAACAGTAACAAAAAAAAAAAAGACAGCTGGAACGAAGGGGAATAATGGGATAAAGGGTTAAAGAAAGATGAGCATTGCCGCTAAAGATAGTTACATAAAAAAGAATAATAATTACTCCACATTGGAGTAGAAATGCTAGTTGCCCTCCCAACAGTCTCTTCCTTCTTTTATTATTGCTCATGAAGCATCGATTGTATCCAGGTGGCCACTTCTTCCCATATGATTTAGAGTTAAATCTTAATAAGTATACCAATCGTCATAATCCCATTTTTCTTGCCAGTTACTGACTTTCTAATTCTGGCCAATCAGATGAGTAGAAATCTGCTGAGGGGCTTCTGGGTAAAGTTTTCTTGATAATGAGATGAGGGGCACACAAAGAGATGTTTATTACCTCCTTTATTCTGTTAGATGGTGTCAGATCTGCATATGATGACACCTAGGACTTGAGCAGCTGCCATCTCACTACCATTAGGAGTGCTAGTCAAGGATGGAGTCAGATGGCAGAACAGAAACTAGGGGAGCTTGGGTTTTTGATGATTTTATTTTACTACTGAATTAACAAATCTGGAAGCCACCTGTTATAATAGGTATAATTTACTTTAAAATACTTCAGTATATACAGTGAGTAACTGGGGCTAAGCTATAACCCAGGGATTGTAAGAATTCTAATAAAAAATTCTTTGCCTAGGAGTGGTCAAGAACACAGGAGTGGTTTACTGGCATTCTCATCTGGAAGCCAGTACTTTAGAAGGGCAAGTACAAGCACTTTTGTTACCTGTATCTTGCTCAATAACCTACACTTTGCTAATTAGCATACTAAATGTCAGAAAAGAGCTTTTAGTGATAAAAATAGCAGCCTGTTGACTAGTATGATGAATGTTAAAATTCACTCTCACTGGTGAAATTAAAGGTATTCAATTCATTCGGATTAGCTAAAATTATTTCATAGACACTTCCCACCCTTACATGAATAGGAAATAAGATTCTAGCAAGGTCAGAAACCTATAGTCATTTGGGGTGATGCCCCATGTTAAATTCCTGAACAGGATAGTACCTAGCCATAGAATCTGGAATTCTGGTAGCCTGAGGCCAGCTATCAGGACGGCAGAATACTGTATCAAGAATCTTGGTGATTCCCTTCAGTGACCCCCTTTCATACAAGGTGATGTTCTGAGACACTAAAAGGGTAGGGAGCTGGGGCTTCCTCAAGCCTGTACAACAGGTCACATGAACTGTTTCCTTGTACTTGCTTGCTAATAAATTTTTAATACAATAAATACCTGTAAGAATGTCTGAGTACTAAAGTCATTTTGCAACACCATCCAAACTTGGACCTGCTTGTTTTGAGGATAATAGACTTTCTTTATTGTTTAAGCAGTTGATTTGAATTTCCTATTTCTTGCTACTAACAGAATTCTAACTTATGTATCACAACATCACCACCAGTTCACCAGTTAGCTTTGTGATTTAGGTTGTACTTTGAGGGACATGTGTTACATTAAAGGCTTCTGACTCAATCAAATGTGTTGTCAGAGGAAGAGCAATGTGATGGGAAATCAGAAGATGAAGATTTAGACCAAATTCTGTGACAGCTTTGGATGAGTCATTCAACCTCTCTGAGACTTGAGGCCAAAGTAGCATAATGATGGAAAGTGCTGGCTCTTGAGTAGGATGACCTGGATTTAATCCTGGCTTCATCATTTACTAGCTTTGTGAACTCTCTGTGAGTCAATCTCCTTATCTATAAAAAGATCGAGCACCTACTTTATAGAGTTGTTGTTGCTGGATGCCATCGATTTGATAGCCATGTGACGGGGTACAACTGCTGCATAGGCTTTTCTTGGCTGTAATCTTTACAGAAGCAGATAGTCAGGTCTTTTTCCGTGGAGCCCCTGGGTGTGTCTGAATCACCAACCTTTCACTTAGCAGCCAAGTGCTTAACCATTGTGTCACCAGGGCTTGTCAGGAGAATTAAATGAGGCATGCATGTTCAACCCTCAGTACAATGTCTGAGATGGTAAATACTCAATAAATGTCATTATCATAACCTCTAAAATAAGAGACTCAGTCTGAGTAGGCACAATACTCCTCCACTCTCTAAAATTTTGCAATTTTACTTTCATTCTTGTACTCTCCAAAGACAACATTACAAAAGAAAGATAAGATTCATCTACTCTAATTCCAGTGTCAATCCTTGTGTTTGGCATTCAAAAAACCTCAAATCCAACCCATACCTCACACCGTATACAAAAACTACTTCAAAATGGATCAAAGACCTGAATATAAAGCCTAAAACTATAAAGTTCATAGAAGAAAAAATAGGAC
>NW_004443968.1:19267259-19308312 GCF_000243295.1 Trichechus manatus latirostris
GGTTGTTAACCAATGTCATAAAACAACATGTGTACTACTGTTTCATGAGAAACTATTTGTTCTGTAAGCCTTCACCTGAAGTACAATAAAATATAAAAAAAGAAAAAAGAAAAAAAAAACTCAAATCCATTACAATCAAGTCATTTCCAACTCATAGCAACCCTATAGGACAAGGCAGAACTGCTCCATAGGGTTTCCAAGGAGTGGCTGGTGGATTGGAACTGCCAACCTTCTGGTTAGCAGCCATAGCTCTCTGGATGTAGCTCTTAACCGCTGCGCCACAAACATTTATTGAATGCCTACAATGAACAAGGCACTGTGCTAACCATTGGGAGTATCTCTGAGGAATTCTTCTCTTACAAGGCCATATGAAATACCTGGGTTTTTTCCCCAAACTAGTATTTCTACTTGCCCAAGTGTCCCCAACTTTCACAACAGTTCTTTTTCAAAATAAGTCTTTGATACAAATTTGTGTTCCACTTTACAGAAATCTGCATTTCAACTTTGAGACTTACACTCAACATGAAAATCAGCATTCATTCTTTGCCAGTGGTGAGTGAACAATAACCATGAAAAGTCCTTGCAGAGAGTTAAGAGAAATGGGAACTGTCGCAATCACAAAGGCTTTTGGTGTCATTGCCCACAGTCGGTTACTTGTGATCTGACACAGCCACACCAGCAATACCTCCTGTACTGATGAAATAAAATGCCAGTAAGGAAGATCTGGGATCCACAGCCTCTTTAAAATTAGTAACTCTTTTCCCCGTGGGGCTCAGTTTAAATGTGCTTTCTAGCCAAGAAAGCCAATATTTTCGCCTCTAATCATAAAACACTGCTTATACATTGAAGTCTTTTTATCAGATGAATTTTACTACATGGGAGAGCACAGTGAGTTTTGGCAACCTGAACAAAGCCCCCATGTGTTTGGAACCCACTGTATTGTATACATTTGAAACACCATCTGCAGGCAGTCTTTCCCTCTCCAACTTGTCAGTGTGAGCGGCAGGGGAGATTCATGAGCTGAAATGCTTCATTAACTGGCAGCGACTCTGCCAGTACAAGAGAGACATCTGTATCAGCCAAACCGGGTGAAAATTAAACAGTTAACTTAGTCTGAACACATACGCAAGTGAAAAACCCAATGTCCCTAAAGCAAAACTTGTGCTTCTAAAACCACTAATTGATTTCTCCACTTCTTTCAGTATAAGAATGGAGATCACTTGAGAGTAATTTAAATCTGTAACTGCATCTCAGAGACTATTCTTAAACCTTTAGATTGTTAGTGTCTAAAGAGGAATGTGAGAGGAAGCTGAGAATCAGTGAACCTTGTCCTTGTCGTGATCTTACCTCACGTTTCTCCACAGTGAGGAAACAATGAATTATCTCGGTGTGGACAGTATTTTGAAATCTTCCCCTGAAATTATCTCTAAGAAAAAAGTGTTTATGATAGGATGTATTGTGAACCACAGTTTTTTTTTTTTTTTTTTTAGATAGAAACCCTCTACCTCTGCACAAATTGAAACAAATTGATCCTCTCAGTGTGGTTCTTGTGTTTAGGTTTGTTGGAAAGCTGGTTGAAGAATTCTGAAAAAAAAGTGTACGTGTACTGTGGACAAAGTGGATAGGAAAATCATAGCCAGCTAGTGAAGCAGGAGGACACAGTCTATGATTGTTGCTGGGGGGAAGGCAGTCAGGAAGGGGGTTTCAGGAAGGACCAGGGCTCATAATTCAAAGAGCCACTCTGAACCATGGTTGCCAAGATGTCAAGGTAAACTTTGGCTCCAACCAGACCAGAAGTAATACTTATCAGGGTTTGAGCAGGTGACACGGAGAAAAGGAGTTTCTAGGCTGTGGAAATTCCGGTGAGAGAAAGAACTAGGCCATTAACTAAAGGTGCAGGGAGCGAGAGCTTTAAGAGACAACTAAGACATTCAGGCTCCAAATAAGTAAGCTGCTGTTCAGGGCTCCATTCCACATAGTAACTCTAACACCAACAGGGCATCTGATGAACTGAGCACATCACAATAGGGCTTGAGAAGGACGCTGGATGGTGGGCAAACAGCTACTAAGTCGCTCATTCTAGGCTCTGTCAACTTAACAGCAGCAAGATAAATTATAAACCCTCACTTGTGGGTGACAAAAGCATACTAATGCATATATTGGCAGACTTAGACAGTTTTGGCCCAGTTTGAGCCTGTCTGCAGCCCTCAATGAATGCTGCTGAGAAAGATCTGGAAAGACATACAGACTGGCATCTGGCAGAACTTTGTTCCCGGAAATCTCCACACCCACAAATATATCCACTTGGCCTAGATCTTTCTTTATCTTCTTTTTCTTGGTACTTGGCCACCACACTACAAGTTGAAATGCATTAGGTATTTTAATTTGAGAGTCCTGACTGCATCTATACACATGCTTGAGAAGACTCTCCTTGTAAAGTTACCCACCATCCCCCATCCCAGCACTTAGCCCATAATTATATTGGCCACATGCTCAGCATGAGTATAATTAAATATCTAGTAAAACCACTGAACACAGAACTGACACAATTATCAGTGAATAGGAATAAATTAAGGTGAGGTCTTGCTTTAGGATGTCACAGTCAACATTTATTTCTTGAGTAATTAGAGAAGAATAGGAAAATCTGGAGATAAATAAAATGGATTAAAGAATAACATTTCCATGAGTAATAGGCACACCTGTAAAAATGACTCATAATAATAAGTTTTCTGCTCTACAAATGCTCATGTATTTAGCAACCACTAGAAAAACATCAGTAACTTTTAGGATGAGGTCGGCTTTCTGTAAGTATCTGTCACTCCTGTTCTACTCCTGTGTTGATGATTTAACATGTTTAAAAGGGTGAGTTAGTAAGAAAACTATTCACTTAGTTTTAGCTTATGATTCTTCCATGTCCACTTCTAATAAGGAGAACATGGTATTCCTAAAAATCCCTTTCAGGAGAGACGTATGAATTAACTCATGAGGACAGGGGATGGGAGGTAGCTGCAGAAGGTGTGGAAAGGGAATCTGGATGGTGTCTTAGGCTGGGTTGTCTAGAGAAGCAAAACCAGTGAAGCATATATAGAGATTTATCTCAAGGAAATGGCTCACGTGGTTGTAGAGGCTGGAAAGTCCCAAGCCTGTGGGTCAGGTATCAGGCTGGAGGCTTCTCCTGACTCGTAGCTGCAGGAGCTGATGAACCCAAGATGGGCAGGTCAGTCAATAGGCCGCTGGCTTACAGACTGCAAAGGCCGTCAAGCCCCAAAATCAGCAGGTAAAACAGCAGGCTGCTGGCTCACAAGCTGTGGAGGTTGACAAATCCCAAGATCAGCAGGTAAGCTGCTAGCTCACGTCGCAAGAACTGGAGGTCAGATGATGATGAGCCAGATGCAGGATCCAGAGTGAGCAAAAGCCAGCAAGTTTTGCCAGAAAATCCATATGTATTGGATTCAGGCTACACCTCCAAGGAAACTCCCTTTCAACTGATTGTCTCCTCATGGCAGATCTCATCATGGAGGTGATTACATTATATCATATCTCATCATGGAGGTGATTACATCATTACATAACTGCCAAACCTCTGAGAATCATGGCCCAGCCAAGTTAACACAAACTTAACCATCACAGATGGGGTTAGGGAAGTAGCAGAGATTGCACCCAGGCAGAGCCCTGAGGAATAGTTGAGTATTACCACTAGAAATCTATGAACCTAGCCTGATAGTGACAATCTCATCTCAGATCTCATGCCCTCAAAGCCGTCTCCTACTCTCCTGCTTATCTCCCCAAAGAGACTGTCCTGAGACAGCTTTTCATCCCTTTCCACATTCTGATAAGATATGAGACTTTCTGTCTTGCTCCCCTCAGGATATAGCAGCAGACTACAAAACCACTTAGCTGCAGTCTAGAATTGGGTAGACTCAACTAGGGGTGTAGGACAACTCCCATTGCAGCCATTCAGCTCTTTTAGCTTCATTACTGTCTTTTTTGGTGTGTGGGACAAGCTAGCACCTGTAGCTGCTCTTACTTCCATTCACTGTCTATGTAAGTAATAAACTCTCTGAATCTAAAAGTCACTTGTATCTCTGTCGGTAAAATCAGTCAGGCCTTTACCTGATCTTTTGTGTATGTTTGACAGAAAAGAAAAGATAGAAAGGACTACCAAAATCTAGAAAACAAGAAACATGGAAAGCTTTCCATGAAAATTTGCTTTACAGTAAGCCTCTTATCAGAAGTTAGGAAAAACGTAGTATGGGAAATAAGTCCCTGTTTAACTCCGACTGCCTCTACACTCGACACACGTGTAAACAGATTCTTACTGTAGTCAACACTGTAGTGTGGTTCCCTCAAGTCTGATGAATGTGGACAGTCGTACCTGAGCAATAACTTGGGCTAGAGGTTATGATGCTCTCACGGAAGCATACTGAGTGTTCTCCCTATTTTTAAGATTTTTCAATATCGATTTTTCTATTTTAATTTCAACTTAGTAAGATAACAGTAAATTTGAATTAGAGTTCTTTTTGCTTTCTTATCTCTATAAAATCAAAAACCTATATTCCAATAGAAATAATGACAGTTGAGATAATTACAAGAAAGAACTTTAAGCCAGGGCAAAGACCTGGTACAAGTTGCTAAAACTGTGTTTCCTATTCCGTTGCCCACATGAACAGAGCCAAACCTTGAGTAATGCTTTGTATTTATTTTTAATATTCTGTCTGCAAAAAAAAAACAACAACAAAAAACACTAAGCCATGGAGGAGGCACAATCACAGTGAAAGGGCAGGGCTAAAATTTGCATGCTGCTAATATTTATTAAGGAGCACTGGTGGCGCAGTGGTTAAGAGCTCAGGCTGCTAACCAAAAGGTCAGCAGTTCAAATCCACCAGTCACTCCTTGCAAATCCTATGGTGCAGTTCTACCCTGTCCTATAGGGTTGCTATGAGTTGGAATCGACTCAAAGGCAACAGGTCTGGTTTTTTTGGTTTTAGAATTTATTAAACTTATATGTACCCAATCTTGCATTATGCGCTTTATCCAAAAAAAAAAAAATCTATTAAACCTTACAACTACCTTGTGGGATAGCTATTAGCTGAGCATATGCTCTTGCCATATTCCTTCACATCTATTTATTTCACCAATGAGAAGGGCTTAACGAAGAAAACTAGCAATATGGAGAAAGAGACAGAGACCTTAGAATACATACACACACACATATACATACATATATGCATATATTCATATAAATAAGCATAAATATTGGCATTTGACTTATCTCAAGGAATGAGATAAAAGTGTACAGGGTTTCTTTTTGACGTGATGAAAGTGTTCTAAAATTGACTGTGGTGATGGTTGCACGTATCTGTGAACACACTAAAAACCAGTGAACTGTATGCTCTAAATGGATAGATTTTATGGTATGTGAATTACGTCTCAATGAAACTGTTTACAAAAAATCCTGAGTCTGGTTATTCACAATAATTCTAGAGGCATCTTAAGTAGCCTAACAAATTAGAAAATATGCCTGGAAAGTTGTAATCTCTACTCTGAAATACAGTGAGTTTATAAGAAAGCTACTGTAGCTGTAGGATAAAAATTCCATTAGAAAAATTTTAATGGAAATTACTCCATTTTTTATTTGTCACTGGGTAGAAAGAAGACAAATTAACTTCATTACTGGATAATTTAGAACACTTAAATATTTCTTAGGCAGTCAAGGGACAGATAACAAAGAGGGATAATTGCTGCTCCATAGAATGTCCAAGTATATGTGTGGTGACGCTCCAGATTTCAAGAGTGAAAGAAATGGATACATCTACAATTTATTAATAATAAAAGTAGCTGGAATTTATTAGGCATTCTTAATGTGCCAGTTGCTGTGCAAAGTGCTTTGCTTACGGTCCTGAATTTTCTGTGAACAAGAAAAGGTATCTCCTGACTCTTCACAATATGATCACAGCATGTTTTCACCAGGAGATTGTATTTGTGTATCTATACCTTTACAGGGCCTCCAGAGCAGCCCTATGATGAGGTGTATGACCAGAATTATCTTACATATATAGCTAAAGATATACTGGCCACCTACATATTTGGCAACAGAGATATTCTAAATATACATTCTTATCAATCCAATAAATTAGAGCAGTGGTTCTCAAATGGTCTGATTTCACACCCAGGGGACATTTGGCAATGTCTAGAGACATTATTGCTTGTCGGGACTGGGATGGTGATGCTAGTGGGTAGAGACTAGGAATCCTGCTAAACATCTTACGATGCACAGAACATCTTCCCAGAACAGAGAATTATCTGCCTCCAATTGTCAATAGTTCTGAGGTTGAAAAACCCTGAGTTAGAGTCTCTGATGGTGCGATTAGTGAATAGCACACCTTCATCAACGTCTTAGTCTGGGTTTTCTAGAGGAGCAAAACCAGCAATATATATATCTGGTTTTTGACACCTACAATGTGCCAGATACATTGCTTGACTTTAGCAATGCTTTCCCCTACCCTCCATGTCTTACCTATATAACCTAGCACTGAACACACTTTACAGTAGTGATTAATTCTCTTATCTGTACTAGACTGTATATTCCTTGACTATATAGAATATTCCTTGAATATGCCAAACCCATTGCCGTCAAGTCAATTCCAACTCATAACCATCTTTTTCTGTCTATATTATGTTACAGACATGAAAATAGACTCTGGGATATTATTTTCATGTCTGTAACATAATAACATCAAGATAAATTCATAGGGCTTTAAAGCATACATACACACACGTACTGAGAGAGAGATTTACTTCAAGGACTTAGCTCATGCAATTGTGGGGGCTGTCAAGTACCAAATCCATAGGCCAGTTGGCAGACTAGAAACACGCTGGCTCATGTGCGGCAGAGCAGAGACTTCTGCAGGCTTATGTCCCAGGGACCAGAAGTCAGGCAACAACAAGAGTGCAGGATCGAGAGAGAGAGAGAGCTTTTCCAGACAGCTATTTATATACTCAAGACAGGCCACACCACCAAGGAAATGCTGCTTTCAGCTGGTTGGTTGATAACATCAGATCATATCACGGAAGGTAATTACATTATATTACATTATGAAAGAGCAACCAGTCCAGTATCTATCAAACCACTGAGAGTCATAGCTTAGCCAAGCTAACATATAACATTAACCATCACAATCAATTATGTCAATCTAGGCTCCTGTGAGTCTAACTGGTTTAAGTAACAGTTACATCCAGAAAAATTATTTAATGTTTCTGCTACTAGACATGTAACCATAGTTTTAGTGCTTGTAAACGGAAAACTAGAAAAACAATCCTTAAAAAAAACAGGAAAAAAACAGGTTTCTGCAAGAATAGCCTGTAGCCTCCCATCTTCACAGCAAGAATTGATAGGCCCCTACAATGGGAAAAAAATTCTAGAACTTTTATCTTCTGCGCACATATCAGCTACATTCAAATTACTAATTGACTGTCCATGATGTATAGAGCAATTTAATTAAAACCATGAAACTTTTTAACTTAAAAAAGAAAGGAAAGACATATCCCTGCCATCAAGAAGTTCATTACCCTCACCTGTGCTATATCACGTCCCCTCCTCTGGTGTACTGCTGTGAGAAAAAAAGCTAAAATTCTGCCAAATAATGTTCAGTTAAAGGTAGTTTCTGGGATATCTGTTAATAAGATAATAGTTATTATAGCTTCCAAAGAAACATGAGTGTATCAAACTTTGAAATTACTACAGATTTGACTCAAGACTTGCCATTTAGTAAGATTCTTTTCTTAGTTTAAAGTCTAGGCCCACGTCCCCCCACTTGATAATGCTGAGTAGAGCTGACACATTTTGGATTTGGATCTGTCATATTTGAAAACACATCTGGAATAATGCCGTTTTTCAGCATTTGCTTAAATATAAAATTACTACTCTCATTCTGATATCCAATTTTTGAAAGTTATATATATTTCTGTTTCTAAGCTTCAGTATTTTAGAACTGTGAAGTAATAAGGAGATTCTCTCTCTCTCTTTTATTATTTGGGAGTAGAGAAAAAATCACAAATCCATTTTTTTTAATTAAAAAATTCTTAAACAATATGAAAGCAATTTGCTAAAGGTACTTTAAAAAAAAGTAAGAAGGAGAGCTCTATTTTCCTTGGAATATTCGTGTTCCTAACTCAGACAGATCATATGATTCTTCACGTTAGGCCTCGGAAAGGAAGCTACCATTTGAATGCTAAGCCAAGGGTCTAACTTGTTTCTGAACTGCAGTTCCACATTAAATACTGTACAGTGCTGGCATGCTGAATTTTATTTTAGTTCTGGGTCAAGATCTTTAATGGATTCTCGTAGATTAAGGAAGATAGGAATCACTTCAAGTGTACCAGAAGCCAAAGATAAAGTAAAAAGAGATACAACTTGTTACAGAAAGTATAATTTAGTCTTTTTTTTTCAGAAACCAGTTTACACAAATTGCATACAAATTTAACAAATATTTAAACAATATGAAGAAATATTTACTAAAAGTATTACTATTATTGCTAAATCTGTTAAATGATCCAGTTAACTAAACGAGTAATTTTTCATCATATTTATACATGTCAAGCAGAATATATAACTTATGCAGTACAGTACATTAATTCTCTGAAGTGTCTCCATAGGTCAATGGAGTAATAAATCCCAGTCGTGCATTATAAAGATGGAATTCTGATGTGACTTTCTAGTGACTCTAAACCATATGACTTGTACCCTGAAAATATTGAATGATTTATACTTCAAAGATAAATTATCAACATATAGATTATGCATCTCAGTGTTGAAAAATGTGAAATAATAAGGCAATGGTTAGAAAATCATATTTCTCTGTCTATATTATGTTACAGACATAAAAATAAATACTGAGACTTAAAGGGAAATTCAGAGGGCTTGTTAAACATTGGAGCCCAAGTGGTGCAGTGGTTAAGAGCTTGGCTGCTAAACAAAATGTCAGCAGTTTGAATCTACCAGCTGCTTCTCAGAAACCCTGTGGGGCAGTTCTACTCTGTCCTATAGAGTAGGGCTGGTTGGCAATGGGTTCGTTTTTTTGGGTTTTGCTTGTTTGTTTTAAGGTATTATATCTATGCCTCTTTTTCTGTCCCAGTTCGATTTTCATGAGATCCTGTTTGTGAGATACTCTGAGAGCATTTGCTGTAGAAAGTATCTTTTGTTTTCTTGATCTAATGACAAAAAAAGTGTAAGAATATAAAGGATATGATGAGAGAAGAAATATCATTCATTCTAGATAATATAAAATGTCTTGGTCCAAAAAATTAAAGAATTGATGACTTTTGAAAACTAATTCCAAGGCTGAGGAAACCCTTACGAGTTGATAGAGAAAAAGCTTGGTTGCTTGTCAGCATTTATCACAAACCCAAAGATAATGGATAGAATATTTTTAATTCTGCAAAAAGAAAGAGGTAAAACAGTTTAAACAGCCTCTAACCTATCCACCACAAATGCTAGTATGAAACAAAGGAATAAACACCAATATTAGCAAATCTTAATGTTATGAAAATTAAGTAGATTTTTAAATTGTTGCATGTGACTTTAAGCATATTGCATTCTTTCGGCATGCATTGTTATGGTAGTGATTACCAGCTTATCCACGTCTCCTCCACAAGCAATTATTGAGCACCTACTATGTCCCAGACATATTGCTTGATTTTAGCAATGCTTTCCTCTACCCTCCATGGCTTACCTCTAACCTAGCACTGTTCACACTTTACAGTAATGATTAATTCTCTTATGTTTTCTCAACTAGACTGTATATTCCTGGAAGGTAGGGTTACTTCAGCAAGGTCCTTGCCAGGATCAACTTCCCAGAGAAGGTGATGCTTAAACAAAACTTTGAAAACCATTAATGGTGATATTAATAATAATTATTATAATATTAAGAAGGAGGAGGCAAAGAAGAGGTAAAACATACAGGAATTGCTAATTGCATTTATTTTCCCATTTAGTCCTCATCCTAACTCTATGAGGTAGGTCATTTACTAATCCCACTTTACATTTTAGTAAATCAAGATGCAAAGATCTTAGATAACTTGATCAAGGCTATCAGAAAAGTAGAAGTGAGCAAGTGGAGGAGGGGGAATAGTGTTTGAGGCAAAAGAAAGAAGGTATGAGATAATTATACATACCCTCAGGTGATTTGGATGCTGGCTGGAATTATTAGAATAAAAACAGAGTGATAGGGCAGGCCTGGGATGCCATTAATACTATTAATCTACATGGATGAGAACACAGTGAGTGACAAAGATGATGATAAGTGCTTTATAAAGATTATTTTTCCTCACCACAGTCCTGAGAGATAAGCACTATTTTTATGTCCACTTCAGAGATGAAAGAACTATCTTAGACAGGCTAAGTAACTGTCCCAAGGTGACATGGCTTATAAATGGCAAAACAATTCAAGCCAGGTCTGGCTGATTCCAAAGCCCATGACCCAAGTCCTACTCTGCTTGCTGGCCTCCTCAGAATGAGGCTAAAGACATAAGTGAAGCTGGAGTATGAAGAGACACATAGGCTAAGCCAAAACGTGTAAATTTTGTTCTAAAAGCTATGGGGAAGCACTGAGGAAAGGTAAGCAGGGTAGTAACATGATCAGATTTAGTTTAAATGATCATTCTAACAAAGCTATGAAGTAGGAGTGGGACGGAAGTGATACTAGAGGCAGTAGACTAGTTAGGAGACTATTACAGTTAACCTGATGAGAAGCTTTGCAGTGCTAGTGACAGTGAGGACAATTAGAGAGTAAAATGATAAGCAAGATGATAAAAGGTAAAGTCTAAATGATTACTAGAATAAAGGGGGGCATCTAGTATTAGTTAGTATCTCTGACTTGAGTAACTAGTTGAATGATTGTGCCACTCACTCACAGGGAATATAGGAGGCGTAGGAATGGGAGATTTAATTTTGAGCATGTGTGTGAGAGGTGTCTGTGATCTGCCCATCATGAGACATTTGGATATATATATCTGGATCTTGCAAGCCAAGTCTGTGTTGTAGACATAGATTTAGAAGTCTTCGACTTATAGGTAGTTGTTACGGATTGAATTGTATCCTCCCAAAATATGTGTCAGCTTGGCTAGGCCATGATTCCCAGTATTGTGTGATTGTCCACCATTTTGCTATCTGATGTGATTTTCCTATGTGTTGTAAATCCTACCTCTATGGTGTTAATGAGGCAGGATTAGAGGCAGTTATGTTAATGAGACAAGACTCAATTGTTTTGAGTCAATCTCTTTGAGATATAAAAAAGAGAAGGGAGCAGAGACAGGAGGACCTCATACCACCAAGAAAGCAGCACCAGGAGCAGAGCGTGTCCTTTGGACCCAGAGTCCCTGCACTGAGAAGCTCCTAGACCAGGGCAAGATTGGTGACAAGGACCTTCCCCTAGAACTGAGAGAGAGAGAAAGCTTTCCCCTAGAGCTGGCACCTAGAATTTGGGCATCTAGCCTCCAAAACTGTGAGAGAATAAACTTTCATTTGTTAAAGCCATCCATTTGTGGTATTTCTGTTATAGCAGCACTGGTTAACTAGGACAGTAGTAGTCAAATGCTTGAGCAAGTAGCATGAGGACACACAGGAGAATAAGATGGGTGAGTAGAGTAGTCAGAGAATACCAAGGAGAGAGTGGCATCAAAACAGGGAAAGAAAGAAAGAATTTCAACAAAGAGTGGTTGAAGTCTCAAATTCTACAGGGACATCAAGTAGACGAGAGGGGAAAGTATGCAATCATCTGAGAACTATGGGGCTATTTGCAAACTCAGTATAACTGGGATGTGGTGATAGGGTGAAAACCAGGACTCAGCGTTGTGGAAAGAAGAAATGGAGACAGAGAGTGAAAACTCTTCTTTCAAAAAACTTGGCTATAAAGCGAAAGGTATATAAGTAAGGGTAATATAAGATAAAGGCAAGGTATTTTACGTATTTAAGATAGGGATATGTGAATATATTTCTGTGTTAAGAGGAAAGAACCAGTAGAAAGAGATTTAAGACAGAAGAGATAACAGATTCAGAAAGCTGGGCATCATTGGGTCCAGAACAAAGGTAGAGAAAGTAGGAAAAGCTAGCAGAATTTCTGAATTTAATGTGGATGAGTTGCACCATAAGAAAAATAATTAAATAAACAAACACATGGGAAAAGAACATTTGAATTCATATTACAAACAGCTAACCTCCCAATATGTACATGGCTCCTAGAACTTGATAAAAATATTACCAACAATCCAATAAAAATAGGTGTAGGATATGAGTAGACAGCTCAAAGGAAAGAAAATATAACTGGCTTTTAAAACAACATATAGAAAGATACTCAGCCCCACTCATAACAATGGAAATGAAAATGAAAAGTATATGAAGATATAATTTTTCACCCATTATTGACCAAAAATGCAAAAGTTTGACAATTTTCAACTTCTTTCTTACTGTTAAAATCTTCAGGAAGGAAATTTAGCAATATCTGTCAAAACTGCAAATTTATTTACCGTTTGAACCAGCCAATCTCAATCCTGGGAATTTATTCTATCTTAAACTCAAGGAGTACTTGGGCTGCTGGGATTCTTTTTTGCCCCAGATTTGAACTTCTTGCACCCCAAAACCCATGTCATTTGAAACAGTCCTTATGTTTTTGTTTTTGTTTTTTTTTAACAGTATTTGACTGCGTTTTCAGTGAAAGTTTACACAGCAAATAAGGTTCCCATTTAACAATTTGTACACAAATTGTTCAGTGACATTGGTTACATTTTTCATAGTGTGTCAACATTCTCATTATTTCCATGCAAGTTGTTCCATTTCTAGTAATCTACTTTCCCTGCCCTCTTACCTTCTCATCTTTGCTTTAGAATAAATGTAGACCATTTAGTCTCATATAGATGATTTTTTAAAGGAGCACAGTAATCGCGGGTAATATTCTTTATTTCTATGAGCCAACCTGTTATTTAGTTGAAAGGTGACCTCTGGGAGTAGTTTCAGTTCAGAGTTTAAAGGGTATCTCAGGACGATAGTCTTAGTGGATCATCTAGTTTCAACTGGTCCAGTAAGTGTGGACTTTTAAGAATTTGAGTTCTGTTCTACATTTTTCTCCCATTCTCTCAGTATCCATCTATTGTGTCCCTGATCCTTGTGTTTTTAATAAGAAAGATATTTATATCCTTCACATACAAAAAACATACATATAAGGTGTTATTTGTGTCCACAAAAAAGATATGTTCAATTTCCAACCACTAAAACCTGTGAACGTGACCTTGTCTGGAAATAGCATCTTTGTAGATGTAATTGAAATTCACAGGAGATCATGCTGGAATAGGATGGGGTCTAATCGAATACTACTGGTGTCTTTATAGAAGAGGACAAGAGACACACACACAGAGGAAAGACAGCCATGCGAAGACAGAACAGAGATTGGAATTATGCTGCCACAAGCCAAAGAACACTTGAGGTGACCAGAAGCTGGAAGAAACAAGGAAGGATCTTCTGCTACAGACCTCAGAGAGATCATGGTCCTGCCAGCACCCTAAATGTGAACTTCTAGACTCAGAGCTGTGAGAAAATTAATTTCTGTTGTTTTAAGTCATTTAGTTTATGGTACTTTGTTATGGCAGCCCTAGGAAAATAATACATAAGGCTATTCATTGTTATAATAGCAAAGATTAGAATTATCTCAAGCATCCATCAGTCTTGAACTGATTAAGTAGTTTATGGTTTATGGCATAGATTGCACAGTTGTAAAAAAGAGAATGATTTATCCACTGTTAGTGATGGAGAACTCTAGGATAGATTGTTAAATACAAAAAACATGGTGTGGAACAATAAATATAGCATCCTCCATTTCTGAAAGGAAAGGCGGAAAGTAAAGATATATATCTTTGTGTCTGCTTGTATTACATAAAAATATAAAAAAAAAAAAAAAACACAAGTAAGAAAATAAAAACAAATGTTTACCAGAAGTGGCAAAGAAGGAAAATAACTCATTAGAGGAGATGTGGGAATGAGACTTCTTAGTGTATATCTTTTTTATATCGTTCTGATTTTTTAATGATAAAGAAATCAGAGCACTGAAAGAAAAATGAAGCAAAATCTATTGTTTGCCCTCTTAACCTTTTTCATGATCAAATCAGTGAATGCTGCAGAAAGGCTGTTCACATTTTCTCTCTATCAGATATGAAGTTTTCTTTATAATAAAATATTAAAGCTTGGGAATGATTTTCCAAGTAAATTATAGTGGAGCCAATGTGTTTGCCATCACTCTCACGCACTTAATTTCCAAAGTGCTTTCCTAATGACGAGAAGAGTAGGAGAAGTTAAACGGCACACTAGGTGTTAGAAAGGGCCCTACTTGAAGCTTCTATTGACTACATGGCCACCCATAAGATGGATACACCTTGGAAATGTGCCTCACATGTGAACATTATGGTCCCATTTGTTGCAGAGGAGCAACAAGTTCAGCAAAGGCTGCTCTAGCATTACAAAAAAAGAGAGATTTAATCCTTAGATCTCAAATATGTTTGCATCATACTGTTACAATGTGACGCACAATTTGCAGGAAATTTCTACCATCAAAACAGGAAGTACCATGGCTCAACAAAACCTCATCCTCAACCCAAGGAGGACCTCATCTGCCCAGATCCCTTTTATCTCAGGTTCTGAACTTCTTCGACACCGAATACCAAGCCTTTGGAAATTTACCTTACTTTTAGTAAGAGGATATTTATATTTGAAACTATAAAGTTCCATGGGCAAAAAAAAATTAGTCTCTTGTCCAAATAAATTCTGAGGGGAAAGGAAAATAATAATTTTTAATAGACGTTATTTGTCAGTTCCAAACAAAAAGTGCTTTCAACTCTGCTGCACATGCAAGTTCTCAGCTAGTGAAATTTCTGCAGCAGGCGTTTTACTCTAGAAAGTGCAAAATAAAATCTGCCTCCATGTGTCTGCTGGCTTATATTCTAGGTAGTGGTTTTAATTTAGAGTTACATATTAGCTTAGTTCTATATAAGACTAAAAGAAATTGGACAGTAAATAAGTGAGAATTTACCCCTAAATGAAAAAATTGATCTATAGCACCAGTTCTGATATGGTTCCTTAATCTGTAAAATTAAGGATTTGGGACTTGATTAGTTCCAAAGCTATCACTAGCTTAAATATTCTGTAACTCCCCTTGTTTGTTGGGCTAGGAAACCAAGTTGCATTTTCTGATCCCAGATGGTCCTTACTCATGAGACCAACATTCACTCCTTGCAATAGAAAATATATAGATATAGCTTTAAGAAGCTGTACTTCCTGCTAAGAGGAATTTTCAGAAACATATTTTTAAATACGGAGGAGCCCTCCACAGTGCAGAGAGCTCTGAGAATTGAGAATCTTTTTGTTCCAAGTTTCCCTTTCACTGCCTAACCAAGCAATATAAGGCTCCATTTCACAATCTGAGTTGAGAAATACCATTAAGAGAAAAAGAAAATAGAAAAATCAGAACATTCTAATAGGGTTTTTCTAAGGTGGCCTGCAACTTTTCCCTTTCTCAATTGAATGTTGAAAAATCTGAAAAAATGCAGCTGGAAGAAAATAGGTTTTATCTCTTTATTAACTTTAGATACTTCTCCCAGAAAAAAGAAAGAGATTGTTGGCAGAAAATAATGAAAACTCAAGGGCTTGTGCTGTGTGCTGGAAGAATTGTTCGTGAGACAATAAAGGTGAAATGCAGATAAAGACTGTCAAGATGCAACCTATTTGATTTTTTTTCTTCTTTTATTTAAAGAAAATTATGTTTCCACTCTATTCCTATCCATCCTGGGTATGGAGTAACTGTCTACCCAGAAATCTGGAAGGTGGAGTTGAATAATGTAGACTTAATTACTTTGGTGCCCTTTAGGTATCTACTGCATGCTGTAGATGATTGCGCTGTCATTTTATCACTGGGGGGTACAAAGTAATAGGTCCATCTTCGGAAGACGTGGCCTTAAGAGAACTAGTATTTTTACTTTTAGTATCCAGAGTACTGGAATAGATAAAGGAAATTGCTAAATATAATTTAAAGTGGAACTGTGCATACATTTAGTTATTGCAAGCATTAAGTCACTTGGGGTATTTCTTTCAATGCTGCATTTTAACAGAACCAGATTTTCCACCTGAAATGGCAACTTTGTAATGGTCATACTGTTAATGGAAAAGGAAGAAACTTCTTGGGCAATGTCTGTGCCATGTAGTCCGCTAAAACTACGATATCTAGTATTTCGTCTATTTTAAGATATACTGTATCACATACAGATATACTGTATCACATGGAAACCCTGGTGGCGTAGCGGTCAAGAATTCAGCTGCTAACCAAA
Organism: Trichechus manatus latirostris; assembly: GCF_000243295.1. Classification (NCBI taxonomy): domain Eukaryota; kingdom Metazoa; phylum Chordata; class Mammalia; order Sirenia; family Trichechidae; genus Trichechus; species Trichechus manatus. The sequence continues at coordinate 19,283,622 of NW_004443968.1, forward strand.
AGGTCAGCAGTTTGAATCCACCAGGCACTCCTTGGAAACCTTATGGGGCAGTTCTACTCTGTTCTATACGATCGCTGAGTCAGAATTGACTCGATGTCAATGGGTTTTTTTAATGGGTATCGCATTTTAATATGCATTAAATTGGAATACACCTTACATTAAATTAGTTTAATTGGCAGTGTTCCTTTCTTCTTTATTATTAGTGCATAACATAATAGTGCTTCTTTGTGATAATGAAGTATGATAGAGTATTGGTGCTTCAGTGATCTCAAGTGGCAAGAGCCATTCATAAGAGATCATAATTTATTTCGTGGAATGGGTCAAACACATAAAGAATTAAACTCAGTATAACTTTTCTCCTAGTACTAAGGGATATTAATTGCAAAGCATGGTAGAAACCACAATATCCTATAGTAGGCTGAATAATGCCTTCCCCCACCCCCAAGCCTGTTCTTCCCTTTGGTTTTCTAAGTCCAGGTCTTTGCACATTTCATTATAATACTTTACTTTGTCTTCTTGATCTGCCATTTGAAACCTTCTATTCAGCTCTTTCATTTCATTATTTCTTCCATTCTCTTTAGCTGCTCTAGGTTCAAGAGCATTTCAGAGCCTCAAGCTGAAAGAACTGAAGAAAAAAAAAGAACTGAGTTTTAATATTGAAGGATTCTGTGGGCAAAATATTGAACAATGCAGGAAGATCAAAAGAAGATGGAAGGAATACACAGAGTCAAGTATCAAAAAGAATTGGTCGACATGCAACCATTTCAGGAGGAAGCATATGATCAAGAATTGATGGTATTAAGGGAAAAAGTCCAAGTTCCACTGAAGGCATTGGTGAAAAACAAGCCTCCAGGAATTGACAGAATACCAACTGAGATGTTTCGACAAACTGTGTGTCTTAGTCATCTAGTGCTGCTATACCAGAAATACCACAAGTGGGTGGTTTTAACAAAGAGAGGTTTATTTCCTCACAGTAAAAGTAGGCTAAAAGTCCAAATTCAGGGCGTCAGCTCCAGGGGAAGCCTTTTTCTCTCTGTCGGCCTTCTTTTCTTCAGTGTTCCCCGGGACTAGGAGTTTCTCTGCATAGGGACCCCGGTCCAAAGGACATGCTCTGCTCCCGTCACTGTTTTCTTGATGATATGAGGTCCCCAATTCTCTGCTTGCTTCCCTTTCCTTTTATCTCTTGAGAGATAAAAGGTGGTGCAGGCCACACCCCAGGGAAACTCCCTTTACACTGGATCAGGGATGTGACCTGGGTAAATGTGGTGTTACAGTCCCACCCTAATCCTCTTTAACAAAAAATTACAATCACAAAATGGAAGCCAACCACACAACTCTGGGACTCATGGCCCAGCCAAATTGATACACACATTTTTGGGGGGACATAATTCAAACCATGACATTCCACCCTTTGACCCCCAAAAAATCACATCCTTGCAACATGGAAAACATATTCACCCCATCGTATCATAGCAAAAGTCTTAGCTCCAAGTCCAAAATCCAAAAATTCCTCTTCATCTGTGAAATCTAGAATACAAGTTATTTGCTTCTGAAGGTACAATGGCAGAACAAGCACAAACTAGACATTTCCATTACAAATGGGAGAAACTAGAGGAAAAGAAGTGATAACAGGCACCAAGCAAGTCAGCAGAACGCATTACATTAGCCCTCACGCTGTGAAAATAATCCTCTGTTCTCTGAGACAATTTACACAATAGCCCTGCCCTCCAGACTCTAGGTATTGGCCACAGTCTCTGGATTTTGAGTTGAGGTTCCTCATCCCTGGGCTTCAGCTCCACCTTCCAGGCCCACTGGGACAGCAACTCTGCTCCTGTGGCTTTAGGCACACCATTCTCCTACTCCATCGGGGTGACAACTCCACCCTTAGAAACACCAAAGGCTATGGCTCCACCCTTTGAAACCCCTGAGGTCATGGCCATACCTTTTGAGATCCAGACAGCTCAGCTTCTTGTGTCCCTTGTCTCTTCAGCTTCTGCTTCTGTTTCCTGTGGCCTCTTGGCACTCAGGCCTCACGCCCACATCTACCTTGCTGGGGCAAGTGTTCCAAAGCTCTGTAGCTCCACCAGTAAGTGCCTGGAGGCACCCCACTCCGCCAGGAAGCCTTTTGCTCACAGGCATTCAGCTCTCTCGCTCCGTGGGTCGGCTCCAGCGCTGTCTTGCACCGGACTCGTGGTTCTGCTGCTGCAGGTTCTCTGCTGCTGCTGGTCCTCTGTCACTGCTGCACATCTATCCATTCACAGTTTTAAAACCGCTTCCACGTTTGAGGTATCTGTTAGAGCAGCACCCCACTCTCTCGGTACCAAATGTCTTAGGCTGGGTTCTCTAGAGAAGCAAAACCAGTAAAGTGTATAAATATATATACAGAGAGATTTATATCAAGGAAATAGCTCACACAATTGTAGAGGCTAAAACGTCCCAAGTCCACAAATCAGGGTAGAGGCCTCTCCCAGTTCACGTAGCTGCAGAAGCTGGTGAACCCAAGATGGGCAGTTCGGAGAGGGGCTCCCGCTCACAGGCTGTGAAGGTCAGTGAATTCCAAGATCAGCAGACAAGACAATCAGGTTTCTCCTGATTCACTTAGCTGCAGGGGCTGGCAAACCCAAAGTCGGCAGGTCGGGGAACCGGACTCTTGCTTGCAAGCTGAGAAGTTCGACGAGTTCTGAGATCAACAGGTAAGCTGCTAGCTCAAGTCCCACAAACTGGAGATGAGACAACAAGAGGCAGCTGCTGAGTCTGGAACAAGCCAAAAACCTTGGCAAGGCGAGCAGGCGGAAGGTAACCAGAGGAAGGCAGAGAGATGAAACTGAGAGGGCGGTGAGCTGCCACAGGCCCCGCCTCTACCAGTTCCACTCAGCAGATTCCAACATGGGGGTGATCACAACATTATACAACCACTAAAACAGTGAGAATAATGGTGTAGCCAAGTTGACATACAATCTTAACCATCACACTGTGCTCACTTATCTTATGTCAAAAAAATTTGGAAGAGAGCTACCTGACCAACCAACTGGAAGAGATCCATATCTCTGCCCATTTCAAAGAAAGGTGATCCAACAGAATATGGAAATTATTGAACAATATCATTAATATCAAATGCAAGTAAAATTTTCCTGAAGAAAATTCAAAAGAGGTTGCAGCAGTACATCAAGAGGGAACTGCAAGAAATTCAAGCTGGATTCAGAAGAGGATGTGGAAAGAGGGATATCATTGCTGATGTCAGATGGATCTTGGCTGAAAGCAGAGAATACCAGAAAGATATTTGCCTGTGTTTTATTAACTATGCAAAGGCACTGGACTAAGTGGATCTTAGAAAATTATGGGTAACATTGCGAAGAATGGGAATTTCAGAACACTTAATTGTGCTTAGGTGGAACTTGTACGTAGACCAAGAGGCAGTCATTCGAACAGAGTAAGGGGATACTGTGTGGAGTAAAATCAAGAAAGTTGTGTGTCAAGGTTGTATCCTTTCACCATACTTATTCAATATGTAGATTGAGCAAATAATCAGAGAAACTGTATGTAGAATACAGCATCAGGATTAGAGGAAGACTCATTAACAACCTGCAATGTGCAAATTACACAACCCTGCTTGCTGAAAGCTTAGAGGACTTGAAGCACTTACTGATGAAGATCAAAGACTACAGCCTTCAGTACGGATTACGTCAAAACATAAAGAAAACAAAAATCCTCATAACTGGGCAAATAAGCCACATCGTGATAAATGGAGAAAATATGAAGTTGTCAAGGATTTCATTTTACTTGGATCCACAATCAATGCCCATAGAAGCAGCAGTCAAGAAATCAAACGATATATTGCACTGGGCAAATCTGCTGCAAGACCTCTTTAAAGCACTGAAAAGCAAAAATGTCTCCTTGAGGGCTAAGGTGTGCCTGATCCAAGCCATAGTATTTTCAGCCACCTCATATGCATGTGAAAGCTTGACAATGAATAAGGAAGACTGAAGAAGAAGTGATGCCTTTGAATTATGGTGTTGGTGAAGAATATTGACTATACCATGGATTTCCAGAAGAACGAACATATCTGTTCTTGGAAGAAGTACAGCCAGAATGCTTCTTAGAAGCAAGGATGGCAAGACTTTGTCCCAAGTACGTTGGACATGTTATCAGGAGAGACCAGTCCCTGGAAAAGGACATCACACTTGGTAAAGTAGAGGGTCAGCGAAAAAGAGGAAGACCCTCAACTAGATGGATTGACACAGTGGCTACAACGAAGGACTCAAGCAAGGCGACAGTTGTGAGGATGGTGCAGGACCAGGCAGTGTTTTATTCTGTTGTACATAGTATTACTATGAGTTGGAACCAGCTTGATGGCTTCTAACAACAACAAAAATCCTCAGAACCTGTGAACATGTTACCTTACATGGCAAAAAGAACTTTAAAATTGTGATTAAATTAAGGATCGTAAAATGGGGAGATTATCCTGGATTATCTGGGTGGGCCTGGTGTAATCACAGTGGTCCTTATAAAGAGGCAGGCAGGAGGTTTAGAGATAAAGATGGTATAAGAATAGAAGCAGAGGTTTGAGAGATGTGTGCTTTGAAGATGGAGGAAGGGGCCATGAACCAAGGTATGTAGGCTCCTCAAGAAGCTGGAAAAGGCAAGGAAATAGATTCTCCCTTTCTCCTCTAAAGCCTCCATAAGGAGCGCAACTTTGCTGACACCTTGATTTTAGCCCAGTGAATATGATTTTGGACTGCTGACATACAGAACTGCTAGGTAATAATGTTTTGTTGTTTTAAGCTACCAAATTTGTGTTCATTTATTACTGTAGCAGTAGGAAATTAATACAATCCTCTATAAGGAATATCCTCTGAAAATTACACAATATTTTTTACAATCATTCTTATTGGTGTAAAAACACATGCACCTATTAGTAATACTATTCTTATTTTATAAAATGATGAAGGGTGTAAAAAAATAATACGGAGCAATGGATGAATAGAGGGATAGGTGGATGGATAGACAGACGATAAAGCAAATATAGCAATATGCCAATTGTAGAATATAGAAGGTTGGTATATGGGGTGTTTATTTTATAATTTGTCTTTTAACCCTTCTGTATTTTTTTAAAAATGTTAGAGAGAAGTGATGAATAGTTGTCATCCTTAAAAAAGAGATAATACTATTGTAAAAAATAATTCAGCTTTTTAGTCAAGTGACTCTCCAAAATTGCAAACCTCTGCCAAGGGTATTACTATATATTTGGAATAAAGTGAAACTTTTATATTAGTCCAAATTTTCAGTTGTGATATTTTTTGCTATATGTAGTAGAAAACTTAAACTGAAAATTGTGTTTCTTTTCCTTCAAGAGTCATAATAAATTGTACATTCAAAAAAGATTAAAATGTTGTTTTATGTTTTGTATATTTTACCACAATAAAAAAAAGGAGAGAGAGATAAGTCTGGCGTCTGCTACACTCAGAAAATGTCAACAACAGGCAGTGTCACCAAAAAAGAAAAAAAATCACATGTGACCTAAGAGACAATATTTGGAGGAAATTTGTTTTTATCTCATTGTTATGTCTAGTTGCTTGCTAAAATGTAATTAGACAAATTCTTTAGGATACTGATTCTGACAGCCATGTAGGATAATAATTTTTCAACAAGTAAAAATCAGTGTTTTAAAAAAGTTATACATACTAATGAATGAATTTTAAAAGTAAATCACATGAAGAATTTCACAGTATGTACTGAAGGATAGACTTGCTAACATTCTTATGTTAGCAAAATAATTATAAAGAACCTTAATATTCCCCAATCTTAGAGGAAAATGTAAAATATAAATTTGACTTTGATGCTCTTCCACTTTCTCCACTAGCATCCTTCTCCTGTCCTGTCTCTCCAGAAAGGGCCTTGCTCTATATCAGAGTTGGACAATGAACACAGAATTCCTCCTCACACCCTTTGCTCCTTACCCAGAAAGGATTTCATTTTTTTTATTGTCATAAATATATAGCATTTGCCAATTCAACATTTTTCACCTGTACAATTTAGTAATAGTAATTACATCAATCACATTGTGCAACCCCTACCAACAGAAATGGCTTCCTTTTAACAGGTTGCTCTTAAAAATTCTGGTGCCTTCAGTACCTACAAAGAATGAATGAAAATTGGCAGAGTTCCATGTTCTATAGCATGGCATGAGACATCTCTGAAAGTCCTGAACATGAGGCTAGGCTTGCTTCCAAAATCTGTTCATATGATCAGTATTGCAACCTACACATGACCAACAGATCCTGTTACTAGATTAATAAGTGAAATCATGTAGGAACTGTAACGTAGGTTAATTTTTCCTGATTTCCGTGTCTTTTTATTCCTAGTTATGCTCACAGTATAACCACACGTCTGTCAGTTTGTTGTACTGTGGTGGCTTGAATGTTGCTGTGATGATGGAAGCTTTGCTACTGGTATTTCAAATATCAGCAGGGTCACCCATGGTGGACAGGTTTCAGTGGAGCTTCCAGACTAAGACAGACTAGAGAAGAACCTGGCAGTCTACTGCTGAAAAAATTGGCCACTGAAAACCTAATGAATAGCAGTGGAACATTGTCTGATATAGTGCCGGAAGGATGAGCCCCTCAGGTTGGAAGGCACTCAAAACACGACTGGGGAAGTGCTGCCTCCTCAAAGTAGAGTCAACCTTAATAACTTGGATGGAGTAAAGCTGTCAGGCTGTTCATCTGCTGATGTGGGAAGACTCAAAATGCAAAGAAACAGCTGCAAACGTCCATTAATAATTGGAATGCGGACTGTACTAAATATGAATCTATAAAAACTGGAAGTCAAAAATGAAATGGAACAAACAAATATTGATATCTTAGGCATTAGTTAGCTAAAATGGACTTGTATTGGTCATTTTGAATCAGACAATCATATGGCCTACTATGCCAGGAATGACAAATTGAAGAGGAACAGCGTTGCAGTCATCATCAAAAAAAACATTTCAAGATCTATCCTGAAGTACAACGCTGTCAGTGATAGGATAACATCCTATCTGGAAGACTAGTTAAAATGACTATTATTCAAATTTACGCACCAACCTCTAAGGTGAAAGATAAAGAAATTGAGGATTTTTACCAACTTCTGCAGTCTGAAATTGATCAAATATGCAATCAAGGCGCATTGATAATTACTGGTGATTGGAATTCGAAAGTTGGAAACAAAGAAGAAGGAATGGTAGTTGGAAAATATGGCCTTGGTGAGAGAAATGGTGTGTGAGATCACATGACAGAATTTTGCAAGACCAATGATTTATTCAATGTAAATACCTTTTTTCATCAACGCAAAAGGCAACTACACACATGGATCTCACCAGATGGAATACACAGGAATCAAATTGACTACATCTTTGGAAAGAGATAATGGAGAAACTAATATCATCAGTAAGAACAAGGTCAGGGGCCAACTGCAGAACAGACCATCAATTGCTCATACCCAACTTCAAGTTGAAGCTGAAAAAAATTAAAACAACTCCATGAGAGCCAAAATACTACCTTGATTATATCCCACCTGAATTTAGAGACCATCTCAAGAATAGATTTGACCCATTGAACACTAATGACCAAAGACCAGACAAGTTGTGGGATGACATCAAGAACATCATACATGAAGAAAGCGAAAGGTCGTTGAAAAAACAAGAAAGAAAAAAACAAAATAGATGTCAGAAAAGACTCTGAAACTTGTTTTTTGACATAGAGTAGCTAAAGCAAATGGAAGAAATGATGAAGTAAAAGAGCAGAACAGACTGCAAAGGGTGGCTCGAGAAGACAAAGTAAAGTATTATGATGAAATATGCAAAGACCTGGAGTTAAAAAACCAAAAGGGAAGAATACACTTGGCATTTCTCAAGCAGAAAGAACTGAAGAAAAAATTCAAGCTTCGAGTTGCAATATTGAAGGAATCTATGGGCAATATATTGAACGATGCAAGAAGCATCAAAAGAAGGTGGAAAGAATACACAGAGTCACTGTATCAAAAAGAATTGGTCAATGTTCAACCATTTCAGGAGGCAGCATATGATCAAGAACCCATGGTATTGAAGAAAGAAGTCCAAACTTCACTGAAGGGATTAGTGAAAAACAAGGCTCCAGGAATTGACATAATACCAATTGAGATGTTTCAACAAAAGAATACACTGCTGGAGGTGCTCACTCATCTATGCCAAGAAATTTGGAAGACAGATACCTGGCCAACTGATGGGAAGAGATCCATATTTTTGCCTGCTCCAAAGAAAGGTGATCCAACAGAATGCAGAAATTATTAAACAACATCACTAATATGGAGCTCAAGTAAAATTTTGCTGAAGATCATTCAAAAGTGATTGCAGCAGTACCTCAACAGGGAACTGGCAGAAATTCAAGCTGGATTCAGAAGAGGAAGTGGAATGAGGGATATCATTTCTGATGTCAGATGGATCTTAACTGAAAGCAGAGAATACCAGAAAGATGTTTACCTATGTTTTATTGATTAAGCAAAGGCATTGGACTGTGTGGATCATAACAAATTATGGATAACATTGCAAAGAATGGGAATTCCAGAACAATTAATTGTGCTCATGCTGAATCTGTGCTTAGACCAAGAGGCCGTAGTTCAGACAGAACAAGGGGATATTGCATGGTTTAAAATCAGGAAAGTTGTGCATCTCGGTTGTATCCTTTCACCATACTTATTCAATCTGTATTCTGAGCAAATCATCCGAGAAGCTGGGCTATGTGAAGAAGAATGCTGCAGTAGAACTGCAGGAACACTCATTAACAACCTGCAATATACAGATGACACAACCTTCCTTGTTGAAAGCAAAGAGGACTTGAAGCACTTACTGATGAAGATCAAAGACTACAGCCTTCAGTATGGATTACACCTCAACATAAACACAACAAAAATCCTCACAACTGCACCAATAAACAACATCATGATAAATGGTGAAAATATTGGAATTGTCAAGGATTTCAATTTACTTGTATCCACAATCAACACCCATGGAAACAGCAGTCAAGAAATCAAAAGACATATTGCATTGGGCAAATCTGCTGTGAAGGACCTCTTTAAAATACTCTAAAGTGTTTTAAAAGCAAAAATGTCACTTTAAGGACTAAGGTGCACCTGACCCAAGCCATGATATTTTCAATTGCCTCATATGCATGTGAAAGCTGAACAGTGCATAAGGAAGACTGAAGAAGAATTATGGTGTTGAATTATAATGTTGGCAAAGAATGTTGAATATGCCATGGACTTCCAGAATGAACAAATTTGTCTTGGAAGAAGTCCACCAGAAGACTTTTTAGAAGTGAAGATGGCAAGACTTCGTCTCATGTACTTTGGACATGTTATCAGGAAGGACCAGTCCCTGGAGAAGGACATCATGCTTGGTAAAGCAGAGGATCTGCGAAAAAGAGGAAGACCCTCAACTAGATGGATTGACACAGTGGCTGCAACTATGGGCTCAGCAATTGTGAGGATGGTGTAGGACCAGGCAGTGCTTTGTTCTGTTGTATGTAGGATCCCTATGAGTCATAACAATTCAACGGCACCCAGCAACAACAACAACTTGCTCACAGTCCACAACACTGCTTCTGAAATCCAGGAAAAACAAAGTACAATAATGTATAAAAATTTGTCCCATCTTTAAATTCAGTGACTAATTTTTATTAACATGCTTATATCTCAAATGGTTAATTCTGTTTAAAAATTTTTTTGATATTCTCACTACTGGTTTCATTATATCTATTATCTACTTAAAATTGCCTATAACCGACAGTAGAGTATCTTCAGAAATTAGCCAATTCAACAAAGGCACAGACCATTAAGTAACTTAATTGTTTGTTCAATAGACTTTGCCAATTTATTTTAGATTATCCTATTTAAAAAATTAATTAGATGTACGGCCAACATGTAAACTTCTCTTTCTGCCTGATCTCAACTAGATTCCATACTCTGTTATTACACCTCTTCAGTATCATCTTTGATAACTAGTGGCAACATTTTTCTCCTTTTAAACTGAGTTCCTCCAGAAAACCCTCCCTTATATCTTGCCTTCTTATTAGGAATGTAAAGAATACAGTCTTTATTTCTCTCTCTCTCCTCCCTCTCTCCTTTTCTCTTTCTCTCTTTATTTTTAATTGCACTGGATTAGATTCCTCAACTGGGCCCCAAGTGCTACTCAGCAATTCTTTTATTTAACTCTAATTGATTCCCTGTTCCATTTGCCACAGCAACTGTTTCTAAATGTATCTCAAAGCCCCTAACTCACATCTGACATCCTTAATCTCAGTAAATAACTTTGCCATTCACCTATATTACAAAGACTGCCAAAGCTCTCTGAAGCAAGTTCCTATTTTGGTATCCACCTATCATTTCAAATTTTCTCTGAAACGTATTCTTTTTAATTCCCTTGTGATCTTAAGGTAAATATGGCACACTTCCACTGCAAAACTAATTCTTCCACCACATGGGAAGAAGTACTGCTGCTTCTTTAACATTCACCCTGCACAAACAAGTTCTTCTTCCGTTTACACCCCATACCAACAATTTGCCATTGATTTGACTCCAACTCTTGACGACCCCATGTGTCTCAGAGTAGAATTGTGCTCTACAAGGTTTTCAGTGGCTTATATTTCAGAAGTAGAAGCATACCAGAAATAAGGCTGAAACATTTAAACCTGAGTTCACTGAAGGTTAGGGAATAATAAAAGGGAAACTTTCCAAGAAAGAATGTGTAATTGGAGGATCTGACCTGCAGCACAGTTGACACATCTTCAGCTTATTGTCCTCTTCAGGGTCCCACTTAGCTTTCTGGGCTATCAACATCATTCGGGAGGACACATTTGGGTGTATGAGCTCCTCTGGGACAGGCCGAGACAATGAGGCCCAAAGAGAGGTGAGTGTTTCCCCTCTTGCCTTCCCAGGGACCAACTTCAGAGTACTCTTATCTTCTCAGCACTGACACTAGGAATGTCCACTCTACCATGACAATCACTACCTGTTCTACCCACATGGATTTTTTTTCTCAAGTTCCATAAATAACTTCCTTATCTTTGTTAATAGTCTCTCTTTCCTTCTGGAATGTAGTTCCTCTGCTTCTCTTTCTGTCAAAGACCTACCCATTCCTTAAGCACATTTTAAAATTTTAATTCCTCCTCAAGACTTTCTCAGGATCTTTCTATTCTCTTATTGCACTTTGTTCTTCCTCTAATATAGGTGCCTCTTGGTTTGTATTATATTAATTCATTATGTATTTTGCTGCCCCTCGCTAGATTCAACTCTTGGATAGTAAGGGCTCTCTCCTTTTCATAATAATAATAACAGCAACAATTCTATATACCATATTATTATGTTGTGGTTGTTGTTAGGTGCCATTGAGTTGGTTCCAACTCATAGCAACCCTGTGTACAACAGAATAAAACACTGCCCGGTCCTGCGCCATCCTCACAATCATTGCTATGTTTGAGCTTATTGTTACAGCCACTGGGTCAATCCATCTTGTTGAGGGCCCTCCTCTTTTTCACTGACCCTCTACCTTACCAAGCATGATGTCCTTCTCCAGGGACTGGTTCCTCCTGATAACATGTCCAAAGCACGTGAGATGAAGTCTCTCCATCCTTGCTTCCAAGGAGAGCTCTGGCTGTGTTTCTTCCAAGACAGACTTGTTCGTTCTTCTGGCAGTCCATGGTATAGTCAATATTCTTCACCAACACTGTAATTCAGAGGCTTCAGTTCTTCATACTTGCTGGACACCTATGTACCAGATATTCTGCTAAGTACTTGAAATGCATTATTTCATTTAATCTTTACCATAACTTTAAGAAATAAATTTATTAATTTAGCTCAGTTTTACAAATGAGAAAACAGGGAAACATTACAATTCAATAACTTAGCCAAATACACACAAATAGTGAAGATGGAGCCAGGCTTTACGTATAGGCATAGGTCTGAGCTCCAGGGCTCCTGCTCTTGTCCCGTACACTGCTCACCCACAGCAATGCCTTTCATTTGTAAACACTCCATAAATTTTGGTTGGTATTGGAATTGGTTTGGCCATCCATTTAAAGCAAGTTAAGTTTTATCTCCCACCTCTGTATTCCAAAAGAAAGAAAGGTTTGGACTTTAAAAACAAAGGATGTTAAAAAGCACCCTGCAAATCTGAGACTACAACCAATGCAATTTAAAACAGAGAAGCATTTCATTTTTTAATTTGGAACATCAGTATAAGAGTTATTGGCTCTTAGTTTAAAAATATGTAATTTTTACGAAAAAAATTTATGAATTAAATCTTAGAGACCATGCAAGGCAGTTATATTTTCATTTAAAAAAGTCACATGCACACACACATAAAAACACTAAGTGGTATTAGCAAGTCTCTGATTAAGCAGAGAATAAGTTATCATAACTGGTCACCGCTTCATTGAACTTTACCAGTAAACAGTAGCAGAGTCCATAGTACTTTACTTTTCAAACTCAAGTTAATTAAGTCTTTGAAATGATTAATCTCTTGTGCATTCTTTATAGAATACCTTACTATGTTGGCCAATACAAGGTAGATTTGAATTGTCTTAATAAAAATAAAATATAATTCATATTTTTGATGGACAATATATTAAAAAAATTGCATCCAAGCAAAAAAAAGTTGTTGATTAAGCTCTAAAGAATCTTTGAGTATAAAGATTCCAGGACTAATTAAATTTTTTGAGTAACATTTTTATTTCCTCAAATAATTAGGGAAGAGTATAGTATCAAGACAATAACTCTCAAGTCCATCTGCTTAAATTGAGTTTTTGAGACTAGAATATAAAAATATATATGAACAAGAAGCAGACAATAAAGCATCTTATCAGATGGGCAATTATAATGCAATATCAAATGTTTTTTAAATATCTCCACATTTCCCAAATTGTTTGCATGTAATTGGTTTTATTTTCCTTTGAGTGCATTTTAAAGGAAAACTGGAATTGTGACAACTATTGTATTAGCTGTTGCATAGGGAAAAAAATTTTTTTTATTGTGGTAGGTATAGGAGATGAGAAGCACTGCATCCTCTTTCTTACCTAGCTCACTCCAATACCACTCAACTTTTTCTACAATGCCTTGCTTGTGCAGATACAAAAATTTAATAGAATAAAGAAATCATAAATACTGTTTTGTTAGTCACCTAATTTGTATTTTATTGACTTTGTAAACCCAGTTTGTTCTTATCTTTAATATTGGTGATTCAGAAACCAGTTTAAAAGGCGGGGCCCTGATGGATAGAGTCTGGATCTCTCTGGAGTCTCTTTCTACAAGAAGCAATGAAATTTAGGATGCGCTATTAAAACCGGGGTGGGGAGGGTGGTTTGAGGAGGATGAGGGAGGGGGAAGTGAGGGTTAGAGGATGGGAGGTGAGGGTGAGGGATTGCCAGAGAAAATATGATGAAACGTTCTTAAGCCTGCAGAAATGTATGGGATAATTTTCATACTTAAAAGAGATTTTTGAAGGTTTTCATGCTTTCTTGTTACCAGCAGCGTCTTCTGTTGAAATAAGATAATTTCTGTGTTTGTGTACCTTAGAAGAGCAAGAGCAAAATAGAGACATTGGCATGTTCTTGTAAGATACGAAACTAAACAGAATGACAACCTGAACTAAGGACAGGGAAATGTGGCAAGCTTTGCATATGCAATGAACTCAGGTATCCTGTGAAATCAGTTATGTGGATGGTGTATATAGGCAGTCCCTAGATTAGGAACGAGATCCACTTGTAAGTCTGTCTTTAAGTCTAATTTGTAGGTAAATCGGAAGAGGTTCATACAGATCTTATTTAGCATCAGTTAGTCAAATGTTTGTCTTAGTATATAGTACATATTTTATCTTTCTGTGCATATGTCATTTTACTCGGATCTACAATCAATACGCATGGAAGCAGCAGTCAGGAAATCAAACAACACATTGCATTGGGCAAATCTGCTGCAAAAGACCACTTTAAAGTGTTCAAAAGCAAAGATGTCACCTTGAAGACTAAGGTGCGCCTGACCCAAACCATGATATTTTCAACTGCCTCATATGCATGCGAAAGCTCGACAATGAATAAGGAAGACTGAAGAAGAATTCAGGCCTTTGAATTTTGGTTTTGGTGAAGAATATTGAATATATCGTGTACTGCCAAAAGAACAAACAAATCTGTCTTGGAAGAAGTACAACCAGAATGCCCCTTAGAAGCAAGAATGGTGAGACTACGTCTCACACACTTTGGACAGGTTGTCAGGAGGGATCAGTCCCTGGAGAAGGACATCATGCTTGGTAAGGTAGAAGGTCAGCAAAAAAGAGAAGACCCGCCACAAGATGGATTGACACAGTGGCTGCAACAATGGGCTCCAGCATAACAATGATTGTGAGGATGGCGCAGGACCAGGCAGTGTTTCATTCTGTTGTACATGGGGTCGCTGTGAGTCTGAACCAACTGGATGGCACCTAACAACAGCATGCATATAAAACACCTCAGAAACACTCCCAAACCATGCAATGTTTTCATGAGTTTCACAAAGTAGTGCATGCGTTCGTTATTACAAACCATTGTATTTAACTCAAATTTTTAATATAATAAGCTTTATGGCAGTCCATTCTTAAGTATGAGTTATCCTCAGACATTCGTAACCCAAGGACTGCCTATGTACGCTTAAAATGAATATCTGTGTGAGACAATAACACACAACAGTGACCCAAAGTTTATTTAGTCGAGTACCTAAGGGAGCAGAATGCCTTAAAGAAATTTCTGAGTTAGAAGTAATTTGCCAACTACACGTAGAACGGGTGCATGATTTTAAAAATATTCCAAATCCTCATAAAATGAACAGTACCTATTTTTTCCAAGGAAACAACTAAGCTGTGGGACCAAGGAACAAAGCATGGAAGGATGATATTGCTAATGAGTTTCACGAAATAAAAAACTTTAAGTTAATATTGCATTTTAAAACACATATATTTCACAGGTTTCATTACCCAGCCCTCCACAACAGTACATTTCCTTTAAAAATGCATTTCTTGTTGAGTTTATTATCCAGATTTATATCCTCACGGGATTTAAGCAAAGGCCTAGAAAGTTTTATAAATGCTTAAAATACAGCTCATCTCACTGCAGTCAGATGAATGCCATAAAAAAGGGGAACCAGATATTGCATTTTTCATCAAATATTGAAATAGAGATTATCTAGTAAATGCAGTTTTTTTCCCAGGAGCTTGGGGAAAATGATTTGAATGTGTTTGATAGGGATCTGAGCATCCTTCATTGTGTGTAAATCTGTGTGTGTATGCCATCCTGATCCTGTTCTCAGTGTTCTGGGCCTCCAGGTAAACTGACCGCAATCTCTCCACCAGACTAGACTGCTCTCAGCAGGTCACAGCACAGCCACCATGGGTGCAAAGCATGGTGACTCGCCAAATGAAAGGCAGACATCCATAACCACATCTCCGTATTGTTCCTCCTGCTGTATTTTGTTTTTTTTGTGCTATACATGTGAAGATTCTAGGCTTATTCTTCCAGAAATTACACAGAGTTTTAGCCATTTGCCTACCCAGTGGTGTGCACCTGTTCACCTACTTCCTCTCCACAACCATGAATCTGCGTCCGAGTTGTCTCACAAGTCTGTCAGCTTGACAACCTTCTGTGCTTCCCATTTCCTCTCAGTTATGTACAAATTCCCAGCTGCTTGATATAGTGTGATGACATAACAGTACTGCATGTCTTACGAATTTCAGTGTAGTTCTAGCTAGAATATAAAACTAAGAGGGAATGGGTTGAAGCAATGTTTCTCAAACTTTTTGGTCTCTAGATTCCTTCATACTCTTAAATATTGTTATCAAGAACTCCAAAGAGCTCTTGTTTATATACTAATATTTATTTGTTATTTATTGTATTATAAATCAAAACCGAGAAAATTTTTAAACATTTATTTTAAAATATCAATCATAAATCAATTGCATGCTAACATTAATAATATATTTATTTTAAAAATTATATTTTTCCACAGTAAAAGAAATTTAGTGGGAATAGTGGCATAATTGTACACATTTTCAAGTCTTTTTAATGTCTGGCCTAATAGCTTCAATTACACTTAAATTCTGGCTTTTCCTGTCTGCTTTTACAGTTAGTCTCTTATGCTATCACGTTACGTAAACCCTGGAAAACTCCACTGTATACTTGTGAGAATGAAAAAGACAAATAAGTGTCTTGTTATAGTTTTAACCTCACATAACCCTGAAAGGGTTTTAGGGTCCTCCAGGCATCCATGGATTACACTTGGATAACATCTGGAATAAAGGAACCTGAGAAAAGAATTGCCGGGTAATGTAGTGCAATGCTTCTTAAAAGTGAGTAAAGAGTTCGGAGCAAAGAAGAATGCAGAGGACACAGGAAAATACTAGTCCAAAGGACTAATGGACCACATGAATGGCAGCCTCCACCAGAAGACCTACGTGGTGTCTGGCTACCATCACCGACAGCTCTGACAGAGATCACGATAGAGGGTTTCAGACAGAGCAGGAGAAAAATGTACAACAAAATTCAAATTCACAAAAAAAGACCAGACTTACTGGTCTGACAGTGACTGGAGGAACCCCCGAGACTATGGCTTGCATATACCCTGCTAACTTAGAACTGAAGCCACTCTCGAAGTCCACCTTTCAGCCAAAGATTAGACAGGCCTATGAAACAAACAATAACACACTCAAGGTACGTGCTTCTAAATTCAATCAAGTATATGAGACCAAATGGGCAACATCTGCCCAAAAGCAAAGAGGAGAAGGCAGGAAGGGACAGGAAACCTGGAGGAAAGATCACTGGGAATCCAAGGTGTAAAGGGAAAGGTGGAGAGTGCTGACACATTGTGAGGATAGCAACCAATGTCATAAAACAATCTGTGTATAAATTTTTGAATGAGAAACTAATTTGCACTATAAACTTTCACCTAAGGCACAATAACATTTTTTAAAAAGTGAATAAAGAACAAAACCTAATAAAGTAAAAACAATCTCATGTCCTCCCCAATGATTACCTAAATTATCTCTAATATAATATTATTTATATAAGTATGAACTCAAAACTAGCTGGAAACTTCATTTGCATAAGTACTTGGACAACTATTAAACTGAAATTTAAATTTACAAATTAAGTATAAACAAAATCATAAAACCAATAAATTTCTAAGTCATAATATTGACTTAATGTGACAGATGATGTTTTGCTGAAACAAATGGCCCCTTACAATGTGAATATAATACTCACTGCTTTAGTAGCAAAGGTTCATCAGCATGTATATATTATCATGAACCATGTGATAACACATTTCTCCTTTCCTTCATTCTTTCCTTCCTCCCTCTCTCCCTTCCTCCTTCCATACCTTCTTCCCTACCTTTTTTCCTTCCCTCCTTTCTATCTTTCTTTCTCATTGGACCTCAGGTGCACAGAAATGGATAAATCCTTAGATCAGAACACAGCATCATCATTGGTTCATTCATGACCCTCTTTTATTTACTTAATTTTTATAGGGTAATAAAAAAATAAAATAAAACCACTACTCAAAATAAAACTTAGAATCTTGTCAATAATTTACAACTAACAATATGATCCTCCCATCCCATTCCCTATGCTCCTCCCACCCATGGCAATCAGTATCCTAAATTGTGTGTTTATTATATTTTTGCTTTTTAAAAATATTGTCTATTTTCATATATACAGTTTTATATATAGATGCTGGAAATACTTATTTGTATTTGTTTTGTTTTTAACTTCATAGAAAGAGAAATATGGATGTAAATAATCTTTGGAGACTTATTTTTTTATTTAGTGCATGGCACTGAACTCCATTCATTTTTGACCACTGTTTAATATTCCTGTGTGTGAATATGCAACAGTTTATCCATCCACATTTATATTGGTGGGTGTTGAATCGTTTCCAGGTGTTCATTGTTGTGGTTTTTTGTTGTTGTTGTTGTAATTATTGTTGATGTTGCTATTGTGAATCGTGCTGCTTTGACCATCCTTATTCATATCTCCCACCTATGTAAAATAAGTCTCTTTTTTTTTTTAAAACCATTTTCTCTACATAGCAGGCCTGGTGTCACATGTCCTTCACTTAGCTCAAACATTATTTATGTAATGAAAAGAATATGCAATTGTTATTGAGCATTTACTATATGCTTTTTAATCACAACAACCCTATTAAATTGGTACTATCATTTTCTTTACTTTACAGACAAAGACACTGGCAACCAAAGAGAAAGAATAAGTTATGAAAGGTACTGCCAGGATTCAAACCCAGGCAATCTGGTTTCAGAGCTCACACTCTAATTACAACCACCATTGTTTCTTTCTCTAGATCACAAAAATGATCTGTAGATCACAAATGACTTGTAACAAACATAAGCAATGCAGTGCCCAATCAATATGGAACTCATTCAGATAAACTAGATTATTTTTACATTAATTATTTTATTATTGAAATGAAAATACAAATTTTAAAATTCTTATGTAATTCTCTGAACACCCTAAAAATACGTCTGTAGACCCTAGTTTGACAAACAATCTATCGTGCAATGTCTGGTTGGGACGTCTCTAAGTCTAGGACTTAACTCAAATTTCAGGTATAGAATGAGTCAGGACTCTTAGGATTGTTAAGTGGCAGAAATCCAACTCCAATTGGAATAGCAGCAGTATAATTTATTGGCTCACTGAGATGGGAAAGTACAAGGGTAATCCAAAAGAAAGAAAGAAAGAAAAAATTGCTGCAGGAACTTAGACCTGAGGGATTGGAATCAGAAATCTCAGTGGCAACAGAGCTCCTCCTTCCTCCATTCTTCTCTCAAGTCATCTCACCTTCATTTTGCATTCAGCCTCATTTCCCCTCCTATATGTGAGCCCTCTCCTTGTTGCTAGAAACATGATTTCTGGCCAAAACCAAAACCAGACGAGGTGCTGTAGAGTCAATTCCTACCCATGGTAACCCCATGTGTTTCAGAGGAGAACTGTGTTCCATAGGGTTTCAGTGGCTGTGATCTTTCAGAAGTACATCACCAGGCCTTTCTTCCAAGACACCTCTGAGTTGATTCAAACTACTAACCTTTCAGTTCGTAGCCAAACACTTAACCATTTGCATCCCCAGGGACTCTGGTGATTTCTGGCAACCTTGGCTTAATAATTCCAGCAGAACATGAGAGATTCTTTCTCCCGGTGCAATTATCTACATACAGCTCCACAGGTAGCACCTGCTATCTTAGGCTGGGTTCTCTAGAGGAGCAAAATCAGTGAAACGTGTACAGGCATATCTCGTTTTATTGCACTTCTCTTTATTGCCCTTTGCAGATATGGCATTTTTTACAAATTGAAGGTTTGCTGCAACCCTGCGTCAAGCAAGTCTATTGGCACCATTTTTCCAACAGCATGTGCTCGCTTCATGGTTCTGTGTCACATTTTGGTAATTCTTACAATATTTCAAACTTTTCCATTATTATTATGCCTGTTATGGTGATCTGTGATCAGCGATCTTTGATATTTCTATTGTAATTGTTTTGGGGCACCCCGAACTGCACCCATATAACATGGCAAAATTAATCAATAAATGTTGTGTGTGTTCTGACTGCTCGACTGACCCCACACTTCCCCCATCTCTCTCCCTCTCCTCTGGCCTCCCTATTCCCTGAGACACAACAATACTGAAATTAGGCCAATTAATAACCCTACGATGGCCCGTAAGTGTTCAGGTGAAAGGAAGAGTCACACGTCTCTCACTTTAAATCAAAAGCTAGAAAAAATTAAGCTTAATGAGGAAGGCAGGTTGAAAGCAGAGATAGGCTGAAAGCTAGGCCTCTTGTACCAGTTAGCTAAGCTGTGAATGCAAAGGTAAAGTTCTTGAAGGAAATTAAAAGTGCTACTCCAGTGAACACGTCAATGATAAGAAAGTGAAACAGCTTTATTGCTGATATGGAGTAAGTTTTAGTGGTCAGATAGAAGATCAAAGCAGAGACAACATTCCTTTAAGCTAAACCCTAATCCAGAGCAAGGCCCTAACTCTCTCCAATTCTATGAAGGCTGAGAGAGGTGAGGAAGCTGCAGAAGAAAAGTTTGAAGCTAGCAGAGGTTGGTTCATGAGGTTTAAGGAAAGAAGCTCTCTCCATAACATAAAACTGCAAGGTGAAGCAGCAGGTGCTACTGTAGAAGCTGCAGCAAGTTATCCAGAAGGTCTAGCTAAGATAATAGATGAAGGTGGCTACACTAAATAACAAATTTTCAGTGTAGACGACACAGCCTTATACCGGAAGAAGAAACCATCTAGGACTTTTGTAGCTAGAGAAGAGAAGTCAATGCCTGGCTTCAAAGTTTCAAATGACAGGCTTACTCCCTTGTTAGGGACAAATGCATCTGGTGACTTTAAGTTGCAGCCAATGCTCATTTACTATTCCCAAAATCCTAGGGCCCTTAAAAATTATGCTAAATTTGCTCTGCCTGTGCTCTATAAATGCAACAATAAAGCCTGGATAACAGCACATCTGTTTACAACATGTTTTACTGAATATTTTAAGCCCACTGTTGAGACCTACTGCTCTGAATAAAAGATTCCTTTAAAAATATTACTGCTTATTGACAATGCACCTGGTCACCCAAGAGCTCTGACAGAGATGTACAAGGAGATTAATGTTGTTTTCATGCCTGTAACACAGCATCCATTCTGCAGCCCATGGATCAAGGAGTAATTACGACTTTCAGGTCTTATTATTTAAGAAATACATTTCATAAGGCTATAGCTGCCATCGATAGTGATTCCTCTGATGGGTCTGGGCAAAGTAAATTAAAACCTTCTGGAAAGTATTCACCATTCTAGATGCCACTAAGAACATTCGTGATTCATGGGAGGAGGTTAAAATACCAATATTAACAGGAGTTTGGAAGAAGTTGATTCCCACCCTCATGGATAACTTTGAGGGGTACAAGAGTTTACCAGAGGAAGTAACTGCAGATGTGGTGGAAATAGTAAGAGAACTAGAATTAGAAGTAGAGCCTGAAGATGTGACTGAATTGCTGCAATCTCACGGTAAAATTTTAACGGATGAGGAGTTGCTTCTTATGGATGAGCAAAGAAAGTGGTTTCTTGAGATGGAATCTACTCCTGGTGAAGATGCTGTGAACATTGTTGAAATGACAACAAAAGATTTAGAATATTACATAAACTTAGTTGATAAAGCAGTGTCAGGGTTTGAGAGGATTAACTCCAATTTTGAAAGAAGTTCTACTGTGGGTAAAATGCTGCCGAACAGCATTGCATGCTACAGAGAAATCTTTCGTGAAAGGAAGAGTCAATCAATGCAGCAAACTTCCTTGTTGTCTTATTTTAAGAAATTACTATAGCCACCTCAGCCGTCAGCAACCACCACCCTGATCAGTTAGCAGTCATCAACATTGAGGCAAGACCCTCCACCAGCAAAAAGATGATGACTCACTGAAGGCTCAAATGATAGCCTTTCTTTGGCAATAAAGTATTTTTTAATTAAGGTATGTACATTGCTTTTGTAGGTATAATATTATTGAAAACTTAACAGACTACATTATAGTGTATATATAGCTTTTATATACACTGGGAAACCAAAAAATTCATGGGAATTGCTTTATTGTGATATTTGCTTTATTGTGGTAGTCTGGAACCAAACCTGCAATATCTCCAAGGTATGCTTGTATATATATATATATGAGTTTATATATATAAATATATAAAAAACTACAAAGGAGAATTACACGTTATTCCTACCCTTAAGTAGCCCACAGTGTGGTGGTTGAGAGGCACAACTAAACAGATACATTATGATGTGGTTGGGTTTTATAACAGACGCGTGGACAAACACCGCAAGGCCCTGGAACAATTGGGCTAACTCTAACATAGTTAACAATCTGATTTATGGAAGGTGGTATTTGAGTTAGAATCTTGAAGCCCAAGTAGATTTCTAGTCAGAGAAAGAAGGGAACCACATTCCAGGCCAAAGGAAATAGCATGTGAAAACATGGAGTCACAGAAGGGCAGGTTGTGTTTGGGAAGAGGAGGAAGCGCTGTGTGCCTGAGGCATGGGGTTGCGATTGCAAATAAAGCTGAGCAGTTAGGTTAGGCAGATTGTCGGTTCTTGAATACTTTCTCTGGCACTTATTTTATTTTAACCACATAAGACTTACATATATTCTTCATGACCTTGGATGATGGAATATTTTCTGTTCTGTCTCCTGACTAGCTCACCGCAGAGTCAATTCTAAAATAGATAGTTGGTAATTTGTTTGTTCGTAGTTTTGTTTACAAACTTCCATGCAAGTCCAAAGGGGGCGGTAGTAACGCTTTTATTATTAAGATGAATCAGATCATAAATTCATTATAAAATATGGGCTTTATGATTACTATATAAGATGTCCCTAGAAGAGAGAGAGAGAAAAAGCCTGTAACAGTATTCCTCTTGGCCTAATTACCCATACATCTAATATAGTTATTGTGGTTCTCTTTGTTTTTGTTTCTAGCTAAATACCAGTGGTTAAGGACTCAGCTGCTGATCAAAAGGTTGGCAGTTCAAACCCATCTAGTGGCTGTGCAGGAGAAAGACCTGGTGATCCACTTCCGTAAAGATTACAGCTCCTACTGTAATGTTTTACGTTCTCACATGGGGTGGGTATGAGTAGAAATAGACCTGACGGCACCTAACAATAACAACAAACACCAGTAGAAAACACTCTGTGCATTAGAGTTTATTCTTTAACAAACTGTGTATATGTCTTAGTTATTTAGTGCTGCTTTAACAGAAATACCACAAGTGAATGGCTTTAACAAGCATAAATTTATTTTCTCACAGTTTAGGAGGCTAGAAGTCCGAATTCAGGGCATCAGCTCTAGGGGAAGGTTTTTTCTCTCTGTTGGCTCTGGGGGAAGGTCCTTGCCTCTTTTCTTTTCTTTTTTTTTTTAATTCTACTTTAGATGAAGGTTTACAGAACAAATAGTTTCTCATTAAACAGTACACATATTGTTTTATGACAATGGTTAACAACCCCACAACATGTCAACACTGTCCCTTCTCAAACTTGGGATCCCTATTACCAGCTTTCCTGTCCCCTCCTACCTTCTAGTCCTTGTCTCTAGATTGTTGTGCCCTATTAGTCTTGTTTTGTTTTATGGGGCTGTCTAATCTTTGGCTAAATGGTGAACCTCGGGGTGACTTCATTACTGAGCTGAAAGAGTGTCCAAGGGCCATACTCTCAGGGTTTCTCCAATCTCTGTCAGGCCAGTAAGTCTGGTCTTTTTTTGTGAGTTAGAATTTTGTTCTACATTTTTCTCCAGTTCTGTCCAGGACCGTCTATTGTGATCCCTGTTAGAGAAGTCAGTGGTGGAAGCCAGGCACCATCTAGTTGTACTGGACTCAGTTTGGTGGAGGCTGTGGTTATTGTGATCCATTAGTCCTTTGGACTAATCATTCCCTTGTGTCTTGTTTTCTTCATTCTCCTTTGCTCCCGAATGGGTGAGACCAGTGGAGTATCTTAGATGGTTGCTCACAGCTAGATGTTCCCTAAGACCATGGTCCCCACAGCCCTCCGCCTAGCAATTCAGTCTCTCAGGGAGTTTGGATGTGTCTATGGAGCTTCCCTGACCTTTCTTTGTACAAGTTGTGCTGGCTTTCCCAGTACTGTACACTGTCTTACTCTTCACCAAAGTTACCAGTTACCTATTGTCTATTTAATATTCCCCCCCCATCCCTCTAACCAAAAAAGATTATTTCTTTTTGTGTGTAAACTTTTTCTTGAGTTTTTACAGTAGAGGTCTCATACAATATTTGTCCTTTTGTGATTGACTTATTTCACTCAGCATAATGTCCTCCAGTTTCATCCATATTATGAGATGCTTCACAGATTTATCATTGTTCTTTACCATTGCATAATACTCCATTGTGTGTATGTACCACAGTTTGTTTATCCATTCATCTATTGATGGGCATCTAGGTTGTTTCTATCTTTTTGCTATTGTGAACAATGCTGCAATGAACATAGGTGTGCCTATGTCTATTCATGTGATGGCTCTTATTTCTCTAAGATATATTCCTACCAGTGGGATTGCTGGATCATATGGTATTTCTATTTCTAGCTTTCTAAGGAAGTGCCATATCATTTTCCAAAATGGTTGCGTCATTTTGCATTCCCACCAGCAGTATATAAGAGCTCCGATCTGCCCGTAGCCTCTCTAACATTTGTTATTTCCAGTATTTTTGATTCGTGCCAGTAATGCTGGGGTGAGACGGTATCTCATTGTGGTTTTAATTTGCGTGTCTCTAATGGCTAATGATCACGAGCATTTCCTCATGTGTCTGTTGCCCACTTGAATGTCTTCTTTGGTGCAGTGTCTGTTCATTTCTTTTGCCCATTTTTCAACTGAGTATTTGTCTTTTTGTTGTAGAGTTTTTGGATTTTCTTGTAGATTTTAGAGATTAAAACTTTGTTTGACTTGTAATGTCCAAAATTTTTTTCCCAGTCTTTAGGTTCTCTTTTTACTCTTTTGTGAAGTCTTTTGAAGAGCATAAGTGTTTAATTTTTAGAAGATCCCAGTTCCGTAGCTTATCTTCTGGAGTTTGTCTGTTGTTGGTTATGGTTTGTATCCTGCTTATGCCGTGTATTAGGGC
>NW_004443968.1:19308412-19324069 GCF_000243295.1 Trichechus manatus latirostris
AGCCAGTTTTGCCAGCACCATTTGTTAAAAAGACTGTCTTTTCCCCATTTGATGGACTTTGGGCCCTTGTCGAAGATCAGGTGACCATAAGTGGATGGTTTTACATCTGGGTTCTCAATTCTGTTCCATTGGTCGATGTATCTGTCGTTGTACCGGTACCAGGTTGTTTTGACTACCGTAGCTGTATAGTAGGTTCTGAGGTCAGGTAATGCAAGTTCTCCTACTTTATTCTTCTCCAATAATGCTTTACTTATCCGGGGCTTCTTCCCTTTCCATATAAAGTTAATGATTAGTTTTTCCATCTCTGTAAAGAATATTGTTGATACTTGGATTGGGATTGCATTGTATTTGTAAATTTCTTTGTATTTGTAAATTGCTTTGGGTAGAATTGTCATTTTCACAATGTTGAGTCTATGTATCCATGAGCATGGTATGTTTTTCCATTTATGTAGATCTCTTTGGGTTCTTGTAGTAGTGTTTTGTAGTTTTCTTTGTATAGGTCTTTTACATTCCTAGTTAGATTTATTCCTATGTATTTTAGTTCTTTAGGGGCCATTATAAATGGTATTGTTTCCCTGGTTTCCTTTTCATCATTCTCTCCTTGCCTCTTTTCAACATCTGTGGGCCTGGCATTCCTTGGAGATCTCTGTGTGTCTTGGCATCAATCTTCCCCTGGGTCTAGGATGTTCTCAGCACAGGGACCTGGGGTCCAAAGGATGTGCTCTGCTCCTGGCTCTTCTTTCTTGGTCATAGTGAGGTCCCTCCCCTCTCTGCTCACTTCTCTCTCCTTTTATCTCTTGTAAGATAAAATACATGACTCAAGCATGGATGTGACTTGAGTAAGGGTGCGACTTGAGTCACACTCTCTTGTAAGGCTATAACTCAAGATACACCCCACTCTGATCTTGCCGCATGAACATATTGAAAAACCCATTGCCAGTGAGTTGATTCCGACTCATAGTGACCTTACAGGACAAAGTAGAACCACCCCATAGGGTTTCCAAGGAGTGGCTGGTGGATTTGAACTGCCAACCTATTGGTTAGCAGCCAAGCTCTTAACCACAGTGCCCCATTAACATACAGAGGTTAGGATTTACAACACATCACATAATGGAGGATAATTACATCAGATCACAAAATGGAGGACAATCACATAATACTGGGAATCATGGCCTAGCCAAGTTGACACATATTTTGGGGTGACACAATTCAATCCATGACAGTATATATTTTTAATCATAGAACATGCCACTTCTTGACCTAAATCACAGGAAATGAAAGTCAGTTAGTTACACAATGTAACCATTAGAATAAAAAGGAAAATTCAAAACCTTCTCCTTTCAATAGCCCATTTACCATTCACAGACAGCAGGGTACAGCCAAATGTGTATGAGGTTAGAAGGACAAACTGGAATCCTAGTCCTTTCACTTTTCAGCTCTATAAGTTACTGGGTGAGTTTCTGAATTATCGAAACCTCAGTTTCCTGAGGTATAAAAGGGAGATGATAAAATTATTTTCCATCTCATAGAATTTCTCTGAGTTTCAAATGGAATAAGTATGTGAAAGTGGTTTACAAATTGTAGAGTAAAATACAACTGATCGTTACGTTCGTTAATGTTTTTTTCCAATTCAAATTAAGTTTGAACACATCTAAACAATCTTCTTAGGGCATATCAGTGTTAGAAAAGAAAATTAAGTTTTTAATTATGAATATTAAACTAGAGGAAAATACACATTTTTTTTTTTAGAATAAAGGCTATTGGTGATTTAGATAATCAGTTCCTATCGCCAAAGCAATGAACTCCAAATCA
This sequence comes from Trichechus manatus latirostris, assembly GCF_000243295.1. Lineage (NCBI taxonomy): Eukaryota > Metazoa > Chordata > Mammalia > Sirenia > Trichechidae > Trichechus > Trichechus manatus. The sequence continues at coordinate 19,310,225 of NW_004443968.1, forward strand.
TACATGTTCTAAGATTCTCAAAAAAACAGAAAGAAAAAAATATTAATATCCAAGATAGCAGACTAAGAAAAGATTAATTGCATTAACAAACCATTGAAAAAAACACCTTATGGGGCATTTTATGGCTACCTACTATATGACCACATTAAAGTAATATATTTTGTCCTCCCTTTAAAATATTTTTTGCATGCAAAGTATATCCGTCATCTAGTCAATTATCTCTCACAGCATGACACCATTCCCATCACATGCACATGACAGTAATAACATACTATACTGTCCTTTTGAAAGTAATTATTACACTAGAATAGTCTACCGTACTGTCATACCTTTAATTTCCCAGTGTTAAAAAGGTTCTTTAAGATTATCAACTAGCAATAGTATATGAATGCTCCAATATATGATACTGACTCAATTACTTAGAACATTAAATGTGTTGAAAAATCTTTCTTTCTTTTTATTATTTTTTTCTCCTCATAAATGCAGGAAGGGAAAGCTATAGGGATCATTTCTTGTCTTAGTCTGAGCAGCCCTGTGGAGAGGATCCAAGCGTGAAGTTTCCCTTGAAGTGAATGAAATCTCCAAACTCAGATCAGCTTTGAGGGTATATAGAGGAGAACCAGCAACCGGCCTCATGAAAACAGATATTAGCATTTAAATGAGGGTAGACTTAAAAGAAAATGTATGCATCAAGAAATACTAAGATTTGAAAACTAACATACAATTGTTCAGTAATCCTAGATCAAATCACCTTGCTAAGAAGCAGATCTTTCTTAGGTCCTAGGCAAAGAAAACAACGATAGAAAATATTCAAAAAGCTAAACGATTAGGTCAGAAATAGTGAACCTAATTCATTTTGAAATATCACAGAAACCAGGTATCCTACAGTGGGTACACACAGATGTTTGGCAACATCAAGAGAGGGTACGGGCCCCAAGTTCTGCTTTTCATTCTGTATTTAATACTGGTGGACTGGAAAGCTAAAAACAAAACAAGACACAAATAACCACCTCAATACAATATTCCAGTTAAGAATTCAAGCATAAATCTTGCTGACCTGGGTAAATGTAACATAGGAATGCAATCTTTTTTGAAAGCAAAAATGTTTCTGCCAACAGAGCGGGAGAAAAATGTAGAACAAATTTCAAATTCACACACACGAAAATAAAACAGTCTTTCTGGTCTGACAGAGACTGCAGAAACCCCTAGAGTAACTGAAGTTACTCCTGAGGTTCACCCTTCAGCCAAAGATTAGACAGGTCTATAGGGCCAACAATAATACATGTGAGGGACAAGTTTCATGGTTCAATCATGTATATGAGACTAATGGGCACACCAGCCCAGAAGCAAAGATGAGAAGGCAGGAAGGGACAGGAAAACTGGATGAAAGGAAACAGGGAGCCTAGAGTGGAGAAGGGGAGAGTGTTGACACATTGTAGGGTTGGCAACCAATGTCACAAAATAACTTGTGTATTAACTGTCAACTGAGAAACTAATTTGCTCTATAAACTTTGACCTAAATCACAATTAAAAAAAAAAAAAGTATCTCCCATTTATTAAACAAAATAGAAACCAGAGTTAAGGTTATTTCAGCAGAATCCATTAGCTGCCATTCAAAACTAGTCTCTGAATAACACTACTGTTTAAGGCACTGTGCTCAGCTGAGTTTCAATCATGTTTCCTGATTTTGATGCTTTCACATAAAAACATAGTTAACTATATAAAGTAATATATTTTAAGCACCAGAAATTCTATGAGAGAAGAGGATTATAGTAAGCTAAGATGGCCTGAAAGACTTCCTATACTGGGAGGACTTGAGCTGATTCTTGAAAGATGGAGGTCACTTAGCTCAGTAAGCTGGAGTTTTGAGGTGCTCCAGGTAAAGGGAACTGCCCAAGCAAAGACTTGGAAACAAACAGAAATAGTGAATTTGGGAGATAATGAGCAGACCAGTTGGACTAGAACAAGATGGTCTGTCAGTCCTTGATGAGAGATAACGGAGGAGAGGAAGGTTGAGATCAGACTTCACCCACAGAATCATACATTGCAGATGACTGTGGTGATGATCAAGTCCACACCACCAGGTAACGCTTGATCGTCTCTTCAAACACCCATGACATGGAGAGTGTTGACACATTGCGGGGATTGCAACCAACGTCACAGAACAATTTATGTAAGACTTGTTCATTGGAAAACTAATTTGTTATGTCAACTTTCACCTAAAGCACAATAAAATGTAAAAAAAATTGATGAGAAAAAAAAAACAAAACACCAATGACAAATTGTCCTACAACTTCTGCTTAAAGAATGGTGCACAATTGACAGGCATAATGTTTTGAAAGTGAGCTCCTTATCTGTTCTAAGTCCCTCATCTCCTTGTATTTTCCTTGTATACATCATAAATTCATGTATTTTCCTTGCATACGTCACAAGTTCATATAATATAAACTCCCAAATTGTGTTTTAGTGAATGTCATACTCTTAGTGCTAGGAGCCTTCAGAGAATGAGAGTGGAAATAGCTGCAGAAGTTTTCATAGAAAAGGAAGACACCCACCGGGCTTTGAAGAATGGGTATTATTTAACAGCAGAAGGGAAAGGGATAGATTCTAAGCAGGGGAATTTTAGGCGGAAAAGCTCAAAGGCAAAACGGAACATGCATTAAGGGGGAAAAACTACAAAGACCAGCCTGTTTGGCACAAAGTGTTTTTCTTAAGAAGTGGCAGACATGCAGAGTCTTGAAAGAAATGTCAAAAAAGCTTGGAAGAGCTTGGATTTGTTGAGGTAAATAGTAAGTTGCTGTCTTAATCATCTAGTGCTGCTATAACAGAAATACCACAAGTGGATGGCTTCAACAAAGAGAAGTTTATTCTCTCACAGTCCAGTAAGCTACAAGTCTAAATTCAGGGCATCAGCTCCAGGGGAACGGTTTCTGTGTTGACTCTGGAGGAAGGTCTGTGTCATCAATCTTCCCTTGGTCTGGGAGTTTCTCTGTGCAGGAACCTCAGGTCCAAAGGACGCGCTCTGCTCCCAGCACTGCTTTCTTGGTGGTATGAAGTTCCCATGTCTCTCTGCTCGCTTCTCTCTTTTATGTCTCAAAAAAGATTGGCTTAAGACACTATCTAATCTTGTAGACCTTATCAGTATAACTGCCACTAATCCATCTTATTACATAATAGTGATAGAGTTTACAACACATAAGGAAATCACATCAGATTACAAAATGGTACACAATCATACAATACCGGGAATCCTGACTCAGCCAAGTTGACAGATATTTTTGCGGGACACAATTCAATCCATGACAGTTGCTGTAGTAGGTTCTTGAGTAAAATTAGAGTTTAGGAAGTAAGGAAAACATATGTTGAAAACAGCAATTTAGGAAGGCTAGACTGATAGTAGTGGACAGGATAGGCTGATTTAGAGAAAAATTGGAGGCAAAGTCTTTTTATTAGAAAAGTAGTAAGAATAAAACTAGTACAATCACTTAGGCAAATAATTTGGCATTGCCTGGTAAAGCTGTTTAGATACACACTCCACAACCCAGCACTTCTACTCCTGGGTATAATCTCTAAAGAAACTCTTGCAGAAATCACACATGTATAAGAATGTATGCTGCAGCATTATTTGTAACACTAAAAACCTGGGAACAACCCAAATAGTCATTAAGGGTAAAATAAACACATAGTAGCATATTCATACAGAGCAACAAAAATTAAGGAAGTAGAGTTACATCAACATGTAAGAACCACCAAAAACAACACTGACTGAGAAAACAGTTCACAAGAGAATTTTATATATTCTCTTTTTAAGTGTTTGCGTGTGTGTGTGTTTAGGAATACATACAAATGTGGAAAACCTATAAGTAACTGTAAGGGGATGGGAACGACATTCAAGACATTGTTTATCTCTGGGGAAAGGAAAAGTATATGTCTGTGAAGGGATTCACAGGGGTTTTCCAAAGTTCTGGCAATATTCCATTTCTTAAGCTGGTGGATATGTATGAGTGTATTTTTTCATTGTTATTTTAACTGCATAGGTATATTTTATATAACCTTTAGTAGTTATTATATACTTCACAAATTTAAAAGTTAAAGCAAATAAGGACTGGCTCTAGGGTTATATTAGTGGGCATGTAAGGGAATAAATGTGTAGTGAGATGTATGCTTCAGTCATTTTACAAGAGACCATTTTGCACAAGAAATAACTAGTGCAGAGGAAAAACCACCCAAATCAACAATGCTCTAAAACATTTGGAATGAAAGAATATAGATTTGAAGCATCTTTTGCCTTGGCTTTTTGACAAAGGTAGATGGAATAGAAGGTATGAATTGTTGAGGCATGCTAGAATGTTTTCATCAATTCAGAAGTATAATGGAATAAGGCCCTCCTAACATGAACTGCAAAAAATAAATAACTAATATGAACTGCAAAATAAATAAACAAATAATATGAACTGCAACATGTTGACTTTTCATTTCACCCGTCCTCTGTCCTACCAATTCTATGCCTACTGTTGATTCCCTGACTAACTTCTCTTTCACTTTTCCAAAGATATTTATGGAAAATGAAGACTTATGATGTTTCTTCCTCCTCCCCCTCTCCCTTTTTACCTTCCTTTCTTGATCTAATAATAACTGAGCACAAACTAAATGCCACTGCTGTACCAGGTCCTGGGAACTAAAGAAGAGGAGGTATGAGTCTTAGTTTTCGTACTAGATTTAGTGGATGTATTAGTTCTCTATTGCTGCTGTTACAAATCACCACGTATTTAGTGCTTTAAAACAACACTAATTTATTATTTTACAGTTCTGTAGGTCAGAAGTCTGAAGTGGGTCTTAGTAGGCTAAAATAAAAGTGTTGGCAGGTCTGTGTTCCTTTCTGGAGACTCTAGGGTAGAATCCATCTCCCTGCTCATTCAGATTGTTGGCAGAATTTGGTTCCTTGAGGTCGTGGGACTGAGTTTCTCATTTCCTTGCTTCTTGTCAGCCTAGGATAGTTTTCATCTTCTAGAAGCCACCCGCATTCTTTGGCTCATGGTTCCTTCATTTTCAAAGCCAGCAATGGCAGTCAAGCCCTTCTCGTGTCTCATCTCTCCAGCGTCTGCCATCATTAAGTCTGTCTTCCTCTTCTAGCTTCTTTCACCTTTAAATACTCATGTGCTTACATTGGGTCTACCTGGATAAACCAAGATAATCTCCCCATCTTAAGATCCTTAACCTTAATCATATCTGCAAAAGCCCTTTGCCATGTAAGGTAACATATTTACAGGTTCTAAAGATTAAGGCATTGACACCTTTGGAGGCTATTTTTCCATCTACCAGAATGGATTTAAAAGATTATAAAATGGAAAACAAAAGCCACATCCTGATTAATGGAGCAGCCATGGTAAGAAAGGATGAGACCTATCATTTGATTCAATATATTTCTCCCAAAAATTTTTTTTTTCTGGGAAGACAGAAAGATGCAATAAGTGAGGGGCATAGCACTCTACCTGACACATGATAAGCGTTCCACAAACAGATCTCCTGTGATCCACATGCTCCTAATAATCCTACTCTCAGGTGCCTTCCCCTTAATGCCCAAACAGTGGTCTGATCCTCCACCCAGAGAATTGGTAAGAAGGCTTGTCTTTTACCTGCCCAGATAACCAAAGGATGATTACCTGCTCCACAAATCATTCCTGGGATTCCTGTCTCCTTTCCCTCTGCACGACTCCCTAGGCTTCTCTGCACCACCTTTTGCTGTCATATCACCATTATTTCCCCCATTGTTGGGGAAACAGCTGTTGTATTTGTCTCTCACAATCCCTCCCAAGCACTGACCCACACCTTTCTCTCCATTCTCCAAAGCTCCACTAAGACCAGGATATGGGGATGAACAAACAGATACAATACAGGCAGCGAAATTTAAACTGGTAGCCATTACTGCTGCTCACAGAGTCCATTTCTTGTGCCTCTACCCAATGAGTCCCTTACTGACCATCTCTCTCCTATTGCTTTGCTGCTGGGACCAGCTGCCTCTGAATAGAGTATGCTTTGACCAAACCCTCCCTACCTGCTTCAGGTATTCAGGCATTCAATGTTCCAGGTTTCCTCTCTTCAGTAGGTTCTGGCCTTTAAATCTGGAGAGTAAACTGTCCAGTGGTTCATCCCCCAAAGGGCAATAGCATTATGCCTGGCACCATGAAAATGATAACATTTTAAAGTAGTTCTTTCTTGTAGCCATCAATATTTTAGAAACACTGGGATCTAATCTCAAAGTAATTTCTTGCATTAATTTTTGCATATTTTTCTTACAGAATAAGTTCACGTTATTTTTGAAGAAAACTTGCAATCCTTTAGGCCAACCCCTTCATTGTACAGTGGAAAAACTGAGGCCCAGAGAGGAGAAATGACGTCACATAGCTCATTAGCTCTAAATACACAATAAATGAAATCAGGTAGTTTGACTTCCTGTGTGCTATTTGGAAAAAAAAATTTCCTACTTGTGATAAATAACAAAAACTTAGACACCTCAATGTGGTTTTCTTTTGCTACTTAACATAACTGGAAAATCTATGTCATTCTTTATACATCTGGGGATTTTTCTTATTGATACCAACTGTCCAATGATGTCCCCACTAAGGACCTACAATAGAGATGCAAATCTACAGCTGCAAAATTAAAAAAATAAAACACAAATAAATATGATGGGGAAGAAAACTGTTTGTGTAGTAAACACATTTCTTTTTCAGTTTTCAAGTTACTGAAAAGAAGCAGAAAGCTATGACAAAGGATGCAGATTACGCCTTTTGAAAATAACATTGAACATTTGTTTACGACAATAAATGTATTACATGCTTATTTTGCAAAATCTAGAAAATATAATGCATTTTGTTTTAATTTGAAAAAGTGAGATCATACATTCAAAGATTTTTAAAGAATCTACCAGTCCTAATTTCATGTATTACTAATAACTTTTTGAATATTTTTACTTGAAAAACATGTGCGATTTTTTTCAGCTTTTTATTAGAAAACTAAATTAGTCTATCTGGTGAATTAACTGAATTTCTCATTTAGGAAAAAAAAAAAAGAAAAAAGCTTATGTAACAGTATTGGAGACCTCGATTTCCAGAAACTTCTAGGGATTCAGTGAGGCTAGCCTTCATCACTGCCATACCAACTTCTTAGATTGCTAGTAGTCTTTCCAAATAAGGCAGTGGAGAAAAGCAGCATTTACTTAGACATTACTTGACTTTGTAATCCCTACTGCTCAGTTAAATACTGTTAGCCTATTCAACTTCTCCAATATATCCATTTCCTGTCACCTAATTTTCTCCCTATATCCCCCTATTCCATTCCTACTTTACCTTAGTCTATCATACTAAATGGTGTGCAGAGAAATTTTTCATGGTTTACATTATGATATTTGATATAACCCATTATTTGTATTATCTCTGGGGTTAGATTATTTTCATTTCACAAGGATACTGAAAGCATTAGCTATTTATGTGAAATTGCCAGCAGCACTGTAACACTCCTTCAGAATAAAATATTTGGTTCTTCACTAGTGCTGAATCTACATAAAATTGATGACCCTAGTTGTCCTTGTAATTATTTTGCTTCTAAACCTTGGATTTTATAGAAAGAACTAATTAAAGCATGTATCTCTTTTTTAACTGCTAAATTGGATAATAGTTTAATAGCTTAAGGGGCTTACTTGTGGGATTTTAAGATGTATAAGATTAAATTTCCCCGAAGTCTGTTTTCCTGCAGTGATCTATGGCTTTGATTCCAGCAACAAAGCCACCAAAATGAGTGTAGGGCATGGATTTTTATTCTGAGCTACATTTGCTAATAGCCAGAAACCTAACCTAGGGAGGGAGAACATAACTTGTATGGAAAACTTTCCTTGTCAAACCAAATTAACAACTTTCTTCATTAAAAAAAAAAAAAAAAGTCAAGCCTGTACCTAACCAATAGATTAGTTAATATTAAATAATACATTGTAAATAATGGTTTTATTTTTATTTGCTAGGTGTTTATACTTTACAGTGGTTCTCGACTATGACTGCACATAAAAACCACCTGGAGAACTAAATAAATACCTATCCTTAGGCCCCACCCCTAGCAATTCTCACTTATTTGGTCTGAGGTAGAGCCAAGGCCTCAGGATATTTTCAAGCTCCCCAGGTGATTCTAATGTGCAGTCAGGATTGAGAATCACTATGTCTACCCACTAGGAATGAAACATATTTTTCTCCTCTGAATAAAGGAATTGTGTGAAATTAGAGGGACCAATTCCTGGGGAATGTGGGATATATGAATCATAATTAGGCCCTCTAAGTGTCAACTACAGTCTGGGCAAGGAACACCTGTGGAGCCAAGAATTAAAAATGAATGATGTCCTTTGTACCATAATGATAATACATTCCATTCTCTGGGAAGCTATTAAAATATTCCCCTTAAGAATTTTTTACAGGTCTGTTTTAAAGTATCACAAGAGAAAGTAATATGGAGTATTTGAGAAGGTTCTGTGTACTTAACCTGGCAGAGCCTTCTGAAAACTATTTTCATATTTTATTTATGTGTGCATCATGAGGGAAAGAGAGGAGAAAGGAATTTGTCTGAGAAAAGAAAGAAAGAGGTTTCACATTTGCATTACATCAAGGCAGTTTGACTTGGCCTACCTACCTCTTATTGCACTTCTCAAATCTTAAGGTCTGTTTGATGCATAAATTTCATAAGAGGCTTGCCTCATTGAAATGATAATTTATGTTCTTAGAATACCATTTTTAGCCTTCTTCTTCTTGTACACCCTGGAGCTGATCAGAGTGGTGATCCCATTGTTTTCAAAGGAAACTTTGTGTTCACATTCTCTCTACAAGGATTAGTAGAGTAAGACAAGAAAAGAGTTCCATAATGTTTCTGCCAGTTAGTGGGGAAAATTTACCCTCCTATATATATTATGATAGGTAATTGAATTAGTACTCCAGTAGGAAAGGGTTTGCTATTTCATACTCTTATAGTTTTTCCTTAACACCATGAAATTAAAAGCATGCCAGCATGAAGCTGCATATTCCTGATCACTTTCAAATAAGCAATGCACTGTTATTTCTTTTATGTGCTTTTATAGCACATGCTGTGAAAGATAATTGACTCCATGACAGATGTCTATATTTCAGAGGAAAATTAATTTCTGAAAGCACAAACATATATTACTTTAACATGGGTCTATTCATTATTTGGCCCACAAGTTGCTTTTTGATGACTTCTAAATTGAAACTAATATTTTCACTTGTTCTGAATATTCATAAGGAAATCCGAGGGTTTGAGATAACCAATTTGAAGCTTTTTCTACTATTTGAGTGTAACCTTCTGTAATCAAGAAAAGTTGGGAAGGGCAGAAACAACATGGCGTCATAGACAGATGCACCGTGCCAATACTCTGCAGCAAAGACCCGTAAAACAGATACAAACATCAATCCTGGAACCCTAAGCATCAAATGAAGGGATAAAGAACTAGAAACACTGAATGAAACCAGAAACTGACAGAAAATAGAGAATGAGGAGAGATACGGAATGGAGGTTCCCTGCCAACTAACACAGCACAATGTCACCCTGTTGGAACACAGCCAGCAAGGACCCCAGACAGGGAGTATGGAAAAGCAAATTCATGGAGTTCCCAACAGAAGACAGAGCACCCAGTAACCAGAGAAACATGCTTTCCCAGCACTAACCATTCTGCCCTTTATGCCACTTCCACCCCTTCCCAACAGGCCATGTCATGCTGCTCAGTTAGACAGCTACCAGCCTGCTGTCACTCCAAGTCCATCCCACACCCACTGCCTGGCTCCTGAGGCATCATTTTTTTTCTTTCTCCCTTTCTTTCTCTCCCTCTCACCTAGGGATTTTTTTCTTTTTCTTTTCTCTTTCTTCCCTTTTCTTTCTCCCCCAACCTAGCCCTGTGTCTTAGGCTGGGTTTTCTAAAGAAGCAAACCAGTAAAGCGTATAAATATGTATATAGATAGATTTATATCAAGGAAACAGCTCACACGATTGTAGAAGCTGGAACATCCCATGTCCATGGATCAGGACAGAGGCTTCTCCTGATTCACACAGCTGCAGGGGCTGGTGAACCCAAGATCGGCAGCATGGAGACCAGGGCTCTTGCTCACGTGCTGTAAAGATTGACGAATCCCAAGATTAGCAAGCAAGACCGCAAGCCTTCTCCTGATTCACGTAGCTGCAGGGGCTGGTGAACCCAAGATCGGCAGGTTGGGGAGCAGGGCTCTTGCTCACAAGCTGTGAAGATAGATGAATCCCAAGATTGGCAGATAAGCTGACAGCTCAAGCCCCAAGAACCGGAAGTCAGATGAACGGGGGCAGCCGCAGGATCTAGAGTGAACAAAAAGCCAGAACGTCTGCTTATATTTGGATGCAGGGCACACACCCAAGGAAATTCTCTTTCAACTGATTAGCAGCTCAAAGCAGATCCCATCATGGGAGTAATCACAAACACTGAGAATCATGTCCCAGCCAAGCTGACACAAAATCTTAACCATCACACCCTGTATACCACCTCTCCTTCCTGCAGGACCCTGCCATGCCACTGCGGTTAGAGCACCGCCAGTGCTCAGGCATGCCATCACACTGGGGCCCTCACCATCCCTACCCTCAAACCACTTAACCAGCTGTTGAGCAGTGGGAAGCAAGCCTGTACCACTCCCCATCAAGCACCACCGCCTACCTGGCAAGCAGCTGTGAATGCTTCCACATCAGTGGAACAACATCAGGAGACAAACAGCACCCACCCAGTATGCCCTCAGCCATTGTGCCAAACCAGTGTACAGCGAAGTGGGCTTGCCCTGCCTTATGTTGCCCAGCTGGCCCAGAAAAGGTGGTGAGAGCAATTGTGCCCACAGGCGACTAAGCAGAAAAGCACACTTAGCACGCCCACCCAAACAAATCAAAACAAAACAAAAAAGCAGGATGAAACACATAAACATACAATAAATAAATAAAGAACATAATATTTTAGTGTCTTTGAGACAGCAGACAATATAAAAACATATAAAAAAAAAAAGTAGAACACGATGGCTCCAGCAAGTGACCAAGATAAAGAATCAAATGACCTAACAGTAGGAAAAAAGGCACTTGAACTAACTGATATGGAATTCAAAAGACTAATATTTAGGGCTCTGCAAGAGACTCAGAAAGAGATGAAGGAAAATACAGACAAAACCAAGGAAAAACTAGACAAAATCATGGAAAACACAGACAAAACCAATGAAAACATAGCCAAAAACAAGGAAAACACAGACAAGGAAATAGAAGAATTCAGGAAAGTAATACAAGAACAAAATGTGAAAACAAATATGCAATTAGAAATTATACAAAAACAGCAATTAGAAATCCAAAACATAAACTATAAAATTTGAGAAATGGACAACTCAATAGAAGGTCTTAGGTGCAAACTTGAAACAATGGAAGACAGACTCTGTGAGATTGAAGACAAATCCATGAATACCATTTTGTTTGAGCAAAAAATCAGAGAAAAGAGTGAAGAAAACCTAAAACTATGTGATACACAATCAAGAGCAAAAATTTGCACATGAACAGAGTTCCAGAACAGGGGGAGAAAATGGAAAACACAGAGACGTTTGTTGAAGATTTGCTGGCAGAAAATTTCCCAACTTTCATGAAAGACGAAAAGCTGACCATCCAAGAAGCTCAATTAATCCCATATAGGATAGATCCCGAAAGAAAGTCACCAAGATGTATCATAATCACACCTGCCAAAACCAGAGACAAAGGAATCTTGAGAGCAGCTCCAGAAAAATGAAGTCATGTACAAAGTGGAAACAATAAGACTAAGCTCTGAGCAGCTCGTGAAAAACAAGAAGTCACATACAGAGAAGAAACAATAAGACTAAGCTCAGATTATTCAGCAGAAACCATGCAGGCAAGAAGGCAATGGGATGACATATACAAAACCTTGAAAGAAATAATTGGCCAAGAATAATATATCCTGCAAAACTGTGGTTCAAATATGATGGTGAAATTAGGACATTTCCAGATAAACAGAAATTAAGGGAATATGTAAAAACCAAACCAAACTTACAGGAATTATTAAAGGGAGTCCTTCGATCTGAGAACAAACAACTTCAGCTCACAGGCTGAATCTAGGATGCAGGATCATACCAGCCAGATACCAATCTAGGAAATGAACTCTCAAGGACTACCCAAAACCAAAAGAAATATAACCGGGAATCAGAGCAGTTAATCTATAAACAACAACATCAGAACAATAAAAGGGGGAATAAAAGGTGTGGGTATAGAATCTTCTAATGGAGAGGAAGGCAAGGCAATACCAACTAATACTAGATTGCTTCGAACTTAGAAAGATAAGAGTAAATTTCACAGTGACCACAAAGAAAGTTAACAAACATAAAAATAAAGAGGAAAAACATAAAGTCTCAGTAAAAACAAAACACAAAAGAAATGAAAAAAAAAATTCACAAAAAAAGGAATTCAGCACAGGAGATTAAGAACAAAGAAAACTTCAGCACCACAAAAAAAAGCACTACAAAATGACAGCAACAAACTCACATCTATTAATAATTACACTGAATGTAAATAGACTCAATGCACCCATAAACAGACAGCAGAATGCATAAAAAAAGGATCCATCAATATGCTGTCTACAAGAGACACACCTTAGAAACAAAGACGTGAATTTATTAAAAATCAAAGGTTAGAAAAAAAATATCAAGCTAACAGCTACTAAAAAAGACCAGAAGTAGCAATATCAATCTCAGATAAAATAGATTTTAAAACAAAATCCACCATAAAAGACAAAGAAGGACACTATATAATGATTAAGAGGAAGATCCATCAGGAAGACATAACCGTAATAAACATCTACACACCCAATGACAGGGCTCCAAAATACATAAAAAATACTCTCACGGTACTGAAAAGAAAAACTGACAGTTCCACAATAATAGTAGGAGACTTCAACATACATCTCTCAGTAAAGGACAGAACATCTAAAAAGAAACTCAGCAAAGATACAGAAGAACTAAAGGGCACAATCAGCCAACTTGACCTCATAGACATATACAGAACACTCCATCCAACCGCTGCAAAGTACATATTCTTTTCCAATGCACATGGAACGTTCTCCAGAATAGACCCTATCTTAGGCCACAGAGCAATCCTCAACAAGATCCAAAACGTTGAGATAATACAAAGTATCTTCTCTGAACACAATGCCATCAAGGTAGAAATTAACAACAGAAAGAGCAAGGAAAAAAAATCAATTATATGGAAACTGAATAACACCCTATTTACAAACCACTGCATAATAGAAGAAATCAGAAATGGAATCAAAAAATTCCTAGAATCAAATGAGAATGAAAACACATCATACCAAAACCTTTGAGACACAGCAAAGGTGGTCCTCAGAGAACAATTGATAGCAATAGAGGCGCACACCAAAAAAGAAGAAAGGGCCAAATTAAAACATTAACTACACAACTCAAACAAATAGAAAGAGAACAGCAAGAAAAGCTCACAGCCACCCAAAGAAAGGAAATAATAAAGATAGGAGCAGAAATAAATGAAATAGAGAACAGAAAAAAAATAGAAAGAATCAACAAAAGCAAAAGTTGGTTCTATCAAAGAATCAACAAAATCGACAAACCACTGGCCAGACTGACAAAAGAAAAACAGGAGAGGATGCAAATAACCCAAATAATAAATGAAATGGGAGACATTACAACAGACCCTTAAAAAGGTTCATAACAGAATATTATGAAAAACTATACTCCAACAAATTTGAAAATCTAGAGGAAATGGATA